>NW_005843098.1:181829-198607 GCF_000455745.1 Alligator sinensis
CCCCTGCTAGCTGGTGATGCAGTGAGTGGCGTGCCCTTTCCAGCTGAGAGTGGGGCATTAACTGGTTTTTAAAAAATAAAAAAGGAAATCGGTGGAGATGGAATGAGGTTGGTGGCACTCAGTCCATTTGCAGGTGGGGTTTGGGGAACCCAAACAGTGGGAGTTTCACTTTCAAGAACACCACCTGCTCCACCAAACCAGAATCCAAGCAGGTCCGGTGGGGTGTCACAACATCCCCAGCAATGCTGAACACCCTCTCACTTGAAACACTGGTTGGTGGACAGGACAGGTGTTGCTGGACAACCATGGTCAGATCCTTCCACATCTGTCTACAGCTTGCCCAGTAGGCCAAGGGGTTGCAGTCCAGTGGCTCCACATCCTCAGTGAAGCCTTGGCACTACCTGTCCAAAGCTGGGGTCTGGTGCATTTGGACCCCAACTTTGAAGCCATGCCCTTGGCCCGCATTGGCAGTGGCTGGCATGGAGGAGACTGGCTAGTGGTGGTGCTGGTGCCGGGAGTGCTGACACAGGAAAGTGGATCCCTCTCTTCCACATCCCCTAGCTTCTGTCCTTCTGTCTCCCTGACTCAGTTGACCAGCAACCTGTGTCCAGTGATGGAGGGTTTTAGTGCTGCCAGTGCCCATGCTCCCCTTCACACTTGGGTTGCACATGCCTGCCAGCATGTGAACCGTACTGGAGCACAAGGGATCTAGCCATCTCCTGATGCCCTGCTTCAGCTGCCTCACCAGTGCATGCATGTCTAGTGACAGTGGCCTGCCCCAGCCAGGAACACTGATCCCCTGGAACTTCTCCATTTTGTTCTCCAGTTCCCTCACTATAGGGATCACCTGGCTGAGGAGGGCATTGCCAGTGCTGAAGGTCTCAGTGGCCTCAAGGAAGGGCTTGAGGGCCAGCAAGATCTGAGAGATGCTCTGTTCAGGGGGCCACTGATCCTCATCTCCCTGAGCAAGGCCATCTCCACCAGCCTTTTGAGCATCAGGTATGTGGATTTCCACTGAGTCTCCACATCCTGCATGATTTTGTTCTGTGGCATGCTCAGCTCTGCTTGTTTCTCCCACAGCATCTTGCCCATCTTGATACTGCGGTTGGTGGAAGTAGCCCACTGCCTTCCTGCATTTTGAAATGAGCTGGCTTGTAGTGGTAATGGTGGTGGTGCTATCACTAGCAGCCCTGTCTCCCTCCAAGGCATCTCTGTCTATGAGGTGCAGCCTCTGTGCCACACAGTGATACCAACAAAGTTGGCATCACAGATGACCTTCACCATATTGGCCCCATTGTTGGTGACCATGAACCTATGGGTGAGCTTGGCCTGCCCAATGAGCCACCCCTGTACCATGCAGTTCATGGCCACCATGATCTCCTTTGCTGTGTGGGACTCATCCAGCACCTTGGCTTGGAGGAGAGACCACCAATGGCCTGACTGATCACACCACTGCCCTGTGAAGGAGAGGTAGGCGTGATCACCACCCTGGCTGCTCCAGATGTTGGAGGTGAAGTGCAAGGATAGCTTGGCACAGCTCCTCCCTCAAGTACTCCCTGCATGCCTCATACAGGGAGGGCACCATTGTCCTGCTAAAGTTGGTGCATGCGGGCACTTGGTAAGATGGGTCCATGAGTGCAATGAGCCACCTGAACCCTGGCCGCTCAACTAGGGAGAAGGACTGGCTATCCAGAGCAAGCATCTCCCCAATGATCTGGGTGATCTTGCTTGCCTTGGGAACGCACCCTGCTTTATCTGTAGTTTTCCCCCACCACTACAGGGTGATCTGCCTCTGCTTTTGCAGGATAGGGGCTTTGGAGCAAGTGGGGGGACTTTCTTTTGAGCTTGCTTGCACTGGTGCCAGGCTGAGCAGGAAGAAGGGCAAGGGGGTGCTGCCTTCTGTCATGCAGCAGCATTGTTGTGGTGGTGAAGTGTTTTACCTTCTTGCCCCAGCTGTTTTGTCTTTGGAAATGTTAGCAGATAGCAAACTGGGATCATCTGCCATGTCAGACTACTCCCACACTATGCTACTCTTCCATTTCTGGGTTGAGGGTGGGGATCTTGCCTTATCCCCCTCCTCAGCAGGCTGAGGCACAACAGCAGGAGGAGCTGCCTCAGCTGAGTCACTTGCTTGAGCCTCCACAACCTCAACCTCCTCCGAGGCGCTGCTTTCCAGAGAAGGAGACCTGGGTCTAGGGGAACTTTGAGGGGTGTGGAGCAATTCCTTCTTGGTCCCCAGAATTGCTTGAACATCTCCTCCTCTGCCAGTGGGAGGCTCACACTGGGAGATGACATAGGGGTGGAGGAGATGGTGATGCTGCTGCTGGTGCCTATTTCTGGAGTTAGGGGAGGTAGTGCAGGTGCAGGGACGTCAGGTACTGCTCCCACCTCCTTGCTTCCACTGGCAGGGACAAAGCCTCATAGCTGCTGAGGAAGAGGATGCATCTATGTTTGGGGGGGGGGGTGAACTTGCAGCTCTAGGTCTCCCCCTACCCCCTCTAGCCCCTCTTCTTCCCCTGCCAGATGTCCTGGCACCTGCCTTTCTAGCACACTTAATATTAATGTTTTCTGTGCTGCAAAAGGGGTGTGTGCGTTGTGTTCTTCTTTGATCTGGTCTGAATCTGAATGTGTGGCTGACTGACTTGTTCTTTTCTTCTTCTATGTTGTGTTTCTTTACCATACTGTTCTGTGTTGTGTAGTGTACCTAAAATAATATATAACAATATATAGATCTTAAATAATATATCCCCTTCTCCTTCTCCTTCTAGGACTCTGAGTTCTGTGTTGTGTGCATTAAATAATCTCAATCTGAATCTCTCTCTGACTTCTGGGTTGTCTTTAGTCTGTATGTAAACTAACTATAATAATATTATTAATAACTAATAACTACTATATATAATCTGAATCTCATCTTCTATGAATATCTGACTTTTTCTTCTCCTATGTGTGTGTGTGTGTGTGTGTGTGTGTGTGTGTGTGCAATGTGTGCTTCTCTGCACAATGATGGATCACACTGCCAGGGAAAACACTGAGCTTTCTCTTTCAGAAGTATTGGGAAAAAAACCCCAAACAAATATAAATTGAAAAAAATGAATTGGAAGTAAAATAAGATAAGTTATATCCTATCCAATCCTTTCTAACAGCAAAAAATAGCAGGACAGTGACTAGGAAGCCAGGCCAGTAGCCACAGTACCTTTGAGATGCTGTTGCTCAGGTAGAAACAGCTCAGGAAAGAGACAGAAAAGCCTGCAGACAGAGGCTTTTATGCTGTTTCTATGTCCCTCCCCCCGGACACCGTGATTGGAAGGGCAGTCAGGGAAAAATCACAGTCACTGGCCAGCTAGAGATGGAAGTCTTTCCCCCCCGCTCCCTCTCCCCACCCTGCTTCCCCTCCCTCTTCTAAGTTTCTGTTTCCCCATAAAGACCGCCTTCTGAATCTCCGAATCACCAAATCTCTTCTGAATCTTTTCTGAATTGATTAAGGGGTCTGAATCAATTCAGAAAGTTTTAAGCTTCTAGTGATTCAATTTGGATTCAGAGATTCAGGCTCCAAATCGGGCTGAATCTTCTCTCAATTGAATTGTGAACTGAAGCTTTGCACAGCCCTAGAGTTTATTGTTCTGGAGTTTATTGTTCCTGGGTATACCATTTGAACGTGCACCTGAGAGCAATAGCCTGTGGAGCAATAAGTGCTACAGTTTATTCATACACAGCATGTTGAGCCAGGTTGGAACATCCCCAGCTGATGGCAAGTGTGGGGGGCCAGCCTGCCAACCTGAGGCTCCCCGCAGTTCAACATGCTGAACAGGGCTGGCTGGGGCATGTGGGTGCTTCAGCATGGAGCTAACCAGCAGGCAGTCCCCGTACTGAAGCACCCTCATGTCCCAGCCAGCCAGGGGAGCATCTACACGTGTGCTGCTTTGGAGTTTTTACTTCACAGCAGGGTAAATTAGTTTAATGTGACCTAATAGGAGCTCACATTTAGAGGTGTAATGTCTACTGTGCAGCTAATTAGTCAACTGCACAGTAAACGTCTCATGTAGTTGAGTCCAGTGAAGAACAATCTGAAATAAACTAATGAGTAAGACTTTCTTTTATCATGACATGTTAATCATTAATCTCAAATTAGCTAAGCCAGTACCATATTAGTCAAATCAGAGAATACTTCAGCCCCTATTGTCTTCAGGCTACACATGAGGGCTGAAACTTGTAGTTAGATATCTAAAGTCTATCAAATTCCATTTTGGGTGACTAAGTGCTTTTGTGCATCTAGCTTTATGTTCCTTAGAGAACACTGAAGAGAAGGATTTTTACATTGGAGAGATGTATTTTTTCAGGTATTTTGTATGATATGTAACTTCAGGGACAGTTTTGCCTAGAATGTCTGCTTAAACAAGTGTATATTTACTTGTATCGTTAATCTTATCTTCTTTGAACTCTTTTTTTTTTGGTCTGTGCTACTAAAAGTTTTATTTTTGGGAAGTGTTTTTTAAAGATACCATTGAATTAAGAAGTGTAGCCACCTCTCTAGAAACTTTAATGTCACCAATATATTTTCACTATGCCCTAGAAGGAAGCAATAGAATGAGAAGAGACATCTTGCATAATTAGTTTCTAGCCTATTTGTCGAGGCTGCCAATGAGAGTATGTATTCATAACAAATACATTCAGGTTATGGTATGGAGCATAGACAAACTTGTGTCCTAGAGGCTGCTGAAATATTAACTTCTGGTCACCACTGAAGCAGGCTGGATTTGGAGGAGTCAGGGATGAAAGATTGGGAATCTAGAAATGGACAGATACAATAAAGTTAAATGCAGTTATTTTAGATTTACATTCATTAGCCTGAGTTTGGGATTTTCAGTAATAAGTGGTTATAATATATATGACCTATAACTTTAATAACTCTCTTTGGAGATACGGGAAAAAAATTTGCTACAATGTATATAAAAATAATTTAGACACTTGAAACAATAGAGCCCTACATATCTCTTTGACTCCTTGATTGTCTAGACTCAGTACATGCTGCCCACTGTCACCATATGGGTTAAGGACAGAAATTACACATAAACCATTATAAGTGATTGGGAACGAGTTCAAATCTGTAACAAAACAGAAGATCAGTGCACATAAACTGCTTTCAAAATGGCTAAAACCAGTTTAAGATAAACCTGGATCGATGTAGTATGAGACATTTATTGAACTATCTTAGATCCCCTCCATATCCAAGCTAGGTCATGGTTTCCCAGCATCCCAGGATGTTTGGAACCTCGCACGCAAACCCCACCTTGCAGGGTGGGTGCATGGACTAGCATTGGCTCAAGATGGTTGCTCCAGCCAAGCAGCGAGGCATGCTGCAGCACCCCCTGGCTTCTAGCCTCAGCCACTACAGGCTTGTAGCTGCATTTCTAGAATCATGAGTGAATGTCTGTTCTCTTGTTTATTGATTCAATCTACACAGCTTAAACTAACCTGTGAAGATTGAATTGATTCAGCCTCAAACTTTTTGATTGTCTGTACTTAGCTATGGTGTCTTCACAAATGCTGGCTTGAACTAAATAGTCATGGAAGGGATTGATGACAGTATTACAATAGTGATGTAAAATAATATAGAAGGAATCTACTTTTTCTTATATCATTGTACTACAAAACAATCTCTTGGTCTGTAATTGAGGCTTATAAGTCGTAGCACAACATAAATAATGAAGAAGAATTATTTAAGTAAAGCAGATAAAAGTGTGTAGAACATTCTGATCAACAGAACCGGTTATTACTATGTGACTTCTACAAATACCATGTATCCTAACATCTAGGTCTGAGAAGATGCTAGAAAAGAAATATGCTGGCAAAAGAGACAAGTGGAAGAGATAAATATTGCCAAAAGAAAAAAAATCAAAGTGCGTTGCTACAAAACACCAGATTGTACGACAGTACTTGTATTTAGCAAAGGGCAAAGCCCCCAGAAGCATCTCTGTGTATTTTTTGCAATATTTGGCCAATGTTTTATTGGTGCTGAATTGTTTGTAATTCATGCACTTTTCCAAGAATATAGTCCTCTCATATACAAGCCCTATAAGCAACAGAAGGACATTTAATTTTCCTTATTATTAAGGACATAAGACTAAATGGGCACCTATACTTGTGATGGACCTCTACTCCGACATGCGCCAATTAGCATGGGTCAGAGCAGACTTGATTAATTGAGCCTGCTTCAAGTTGGCTGGAGTGTGCTAATTAGCATGCTTCAGCAGTCTCGGCATCATGTATTTTCAGCATTCCCACATTTCAAAATGGCAGCAGAAGCACTTTAATTAACAAACAAGCTTTAGTTAAAGTGCTCCCACCACTGTTTGGAAGCGTGGGGTACTGAATACACATGACACTGGAGGCGTTTTAATTACAGCGGCTCAGAGAGGGATTGATGACATTATCCCTCTAATTAAAGTGCCTCCACTCCCCTCTGGAGCACATGTATAGATACCCAATAGGAGTTCAGTCCAGTCCAGTCCCATGCTACCATGGACAACCCTATCACATAATCCCTCACATTATTATTATTATGACAGAGCTTCATAACATTAAGTTTCTCTTTTTCCCTTGGCTGTTCCAGAATCTCACTACTCCTACAATTAGAAACCCTCCTCTAATTTCCAGCCTAAATTTATTCAGATCAAGTTTATATGCATTTGTGCTTGTGCCAATACTGTGCTTTAGCTTAGCCATTTCTTCCCCCTCTTGGGTGTTTAATCTCCTGTTGTATTTATAGGCACAGTGTGATCTTCCCTTAGCCTTCAGCCTGTTAGGCTATGTAAGTCATGCTCTATTAGTCTTCTATTTTAAGATAGGATCTGAAGATTCCTTTTCATCCCCTTAGCCTTCCCCTACACCTGTTTTAATTTGAATACACCATTTTTGAACATGGGTGACCAGAACTGTATACAGTTTTCCAGCTGAGGTGCCTTTGTACAGTGGCATTTATAATTCTCTATATCCCTATTAAAATATAAGACGACTGGAAACTGGTTTCCCAGTAGGTCAAATTTAATTTAGTAGAGGACAGAGTAGACATTAGTTCCCATAAAAATCAATAGGACTAGTGAAAAAAAATCAAACAGTATGTTTTTTTTCAGTGGGAAAAATGCTAATTCATTGAAAGCACAATATTTCGTGGATGTATGTCATTCCTGATTAAAATTCATTTGAAAGAAAAATTAGGGAGAAATATTTTTATTAGCACCATGTTTTTGGAAGCGTTGATTTTTTTTTCTATTGGAAAAATCATTGTTATTTCTAATTTGCTTCATTTTAAATTGTATAATATAATAGAAATTATTAAAGGCCAATATTTCTATTTTGTTAATGGAAAAATATGTTCAACCCAACATTTTTTTCAGCATTGTAGTATGCAGGAAATGTCAGTATTTCCCTCCAACATTTTTTCCCCTTTCTGGAATGAGGGGACAGGGTGCAGGGGGGAGGAGGTGGCAGGAGAGGGGAAGAAAATTGAAAAACTCCTTTGAAATGAAAAACAATGTCCATGCACAGCTGTACATGTTTGCAAGTAATGGGGCTTTCTGGATTTTCTTGCAAGGAAACAGTTGTGGCATGCTTTTATTTTAATTCAAAAGTGATTTAAAAGTAATACACCTAATGGGCTGGTTGGCTGCCATTGTAAGATAGGTCATAATACTTAACCATTTAAAGGCTTCTATGTTTTTCCTCCTCATTCTTCATCTCATTTTCTGCTGTCCTTCCTCTTCCTTCCACCTGTCCTCCCTTGAACAGAATGTTAAAAGACTATAGCCAAAAGTGGTTGTACATCCAGCCTAGCCAAACTAACCTGCACTCGAGATGAGTAGAAAAATACAGAAACAGAATTTAAAAGTGACTCATAGTAATAATTAGTTCAGAGGAAAATGAGCCAGTTTTGGAGAATTGTTGCTCTTGTTCATGCCAGCAGAGATGGTCAACTGTCTGTCTCTCTGTCAAAAACCTGGCTATTGTGGCCTGACTGGCAAATAGAAAGTGAAATGTCCATATGTCTGCGTTACACTTTTGATGCTGCTACAGTCCATGTCATATGCCAGGTTTTTAATGCAGAACAGTTGCAGAATAGAGATCCATGAGAGAGAGGAAATTCATAGACAAGTCCTTTATGAAGCACAGAACATGCATTAAGCTTTCTATGCTACGTACACTGCTTTGGGCTCCAGAACAATGTCTGGAGATTTCCCTGCAGCCTACAGCTCTGGGTGGAAAGAGGGACAACAGGGTGTGCAAGGTTCACAACTCAAAGAGAGTAAGGAGGGAGCAAAGCAACAAACAATGGCAGTTTGTACTGCTTAGCATTTAGGGATGATTAAGGTTGCTGTCTAGATCTTGCAAGCAACCACTACACAGACTTCATAGCTTGTCACTGAAAGCTTCCCAGATTTCTAAGAAAGGTCTGTAGAGGAGGCTAGACATCATATGAAGATGTCCAGGAGGAAGCTCATGGGAGCAGAAGCTTTGGTGGAGGGAAATGTAGCATAAAGTAACTAACCTCATAGATCTTCCAAGATCTACAAGGCTGTTTAAGTTCTGAGACATTTCTGGCTTGTAGCGCCTACTGCTTCTGTAAAGACAAGGTTACACAGACTAATAACTACTAGCAAGGCTCTGATTGTTTTTCCATCTGTGTGGTTTGTCCTTTAGAAACATAAATTGGGAGTCTGGGAGTATCAGGCTGGATAATGAATAATAATATTTGATAGCAGGAAATCGAGAGGTCTTTACATGCTTTAAGGGTTTCTACTGCAAATGCACATTGGTAATAAAACTTAGTGCTCTGAAAGCATATCTCCTAAGCAAAATGCTGGAGGAATTCTCATGGAAGAAACTACATTTTTATTCTGCCTAAGGTAACTCCCTTGTTTCTCTGGTTTTGTGTCCCTAAAGCTTTTATCGGTGATTATAAACACAAGATTCTAGATACATTTCAGGCAATAGTTTTGTGAATCAGTACGAGAGCTTACAAGCCGATTAAGCTTCAACCCATTCTTCACAGAGCATACAAATATCTGATAAAATCCAAACTTTTTTCTTGGGACTTGGCTATATGGATACCTTAAATAACAACTCCAGCATAAAAAACTTCTTTGCCAAGCTTATTTGTTCGTAGCATTTCTTTGCAGAACTTCTCCAACCCAAGCCCTGCTTCTCTTTGTGCCTGCAAAAGCTTCAATTCGGACTGGATCTACCACAGGACAGAATGGCTTGGTAGTAATTACTCTACACCTTTATGCAGTTTATGAACTTTATAACTCATGCAGTTGAACAGTCTTTTGTGCAGGTTCTGTGATCTACTACTTTTGTAAAGTGTCACACATTCAATTTCCACTCTTCTGGGTAAGAAGTGAAGTTAACCAGACACCTGGATACCTTAGTGATACATGAAGATACTCATACAAGTTAAGTTAGAACATTCTACCATCCTGATATTGAATAGTATTTAATTTTGTTTCCATGTTCTTCTCTCCCATTTTAGTATCCAGGGTATTGTAAATAGCTTAGAGGTATTCGTTATTCTGTACACAAGGAATGCGTGTGCAATTAAACTTCCCCATCCTACCAACATATTTTATTCTTTACTCAGGAAACTGTATTGAAGAAAACCCCCCCATGAAAATAAGGCAAGTAATTTTGCCTTGAATGACTGTCTAAATTTTAGTAATGTGTCAGTTTACAAGATTTCCTGTAAAACAGTTAGTTTTTTTATATTTAAATATCACAGCTAATTGCAGATAGTTATGCATTCCTTTCTTGCACTGTTTAAAATATTGGCACAGAAATAATACTAGATCTATCTTATGGCAAAGTGCCACAACCTCGTCCAATTTCCGAGGAGCCATATGGCAATGGTACAGCCATCTGTTTATCTTGATATTCCTTTCCTGGCAAACCTTGCACCCATATGGGTTATTGGTGCCCTCATCTGTGTATATCATGAAGAGAGTCAAAATTGAAATATATAATTTTCCTTGGTATTACTTTTAACAATTACACTGAACACAAAGATCACACTTTCCTCATGTTTAGCCTCATCCATTTCTGTTTTGTGCACACCTGCCTTCTTCTGTTAGACACAGGAACAATTCGATTTCCAGAATTTGTGAAAGCTGTCATCACAAGCTGTCAGGTTCGAGGCATCATAATCATCTCAAAGGACTGATAGCTTGTGCTTTGTGGATTTGAAACTTCATCACTAAAGAGATGAAATGATCCGTCCTTTTACATACTGACAGGGTAGCAATTTTGTGTCAGTGTGGAGATTCACGCATTCAGACAATAAGGCCATACAGAATGTAGGCAGAGTCCTTTTACATTTTCTGTGACAGCTGTTTTCAGTGTCTAAAATATTTGACATGCACTGTTTAGAATAATTTTAAGTAAGGGAGAGTGTTGGGCTTTCAGCCTGATGTATTATCAAGCTTGAGTGAAATCATTTTTATATCCCATTTAGCAATCTGCTCTTTAATTTCCTCTTTATGTGAAAGAATTGTTTTAAATGGGATGCAATCAGAGTACAAAACAGCACATTTTAAGAATATGTATGTTTTAGTTCAAGTCAAAACAAATGAACATTTTCTTTGTTCATTTTGGGATCCCTTTTTTCTCATTTTAAATATCCAAGTATCTTCTTTTTAGATACCAAACAACACAATGCAAAGATGAATTGGACATAAAGTATAGCATTTATGTGAGCTGTACTGAATTATACATATAATAAATTGGTTTGCACCTCTTATCTGTTAGTTGACTAATGAAATGTATTGATTTGTTGCAATTGCACAGATTTGTAACTTACCTTATTTATGAAATCTGTTGGTTTACTTGGCAAGTTAATTGTTTTGTGTTTGAAAGATAATTTTTTGTGTACATTATATTGGCTACACTACACATAATGCACTTTTATGAAACTTTAATTGGATTATCTCTCTCATTTTATGATACATTTTTTATATCAATGTATTTGTTTGCATTTTAACTGTTCTGGGTTTGCTGCTGATGCTATCAAATGCCATGTTAATGGCAAAACTCCCAGTGATTTTTTTTTTCCAAAGAAGTGTTATCAGGTCCATTGTCTTGTTAATTTATTTTGTTTAGTAACAAACTATTGGTGATGTGCATATTCTACCTTTGTACCCCTTGACTGATCTTGAGCATAAGTATATCACTCTTCTTAACGTCAAGCTTCCTCTGTTACATTCAACAAATGGGAGAAACACAACTCTACTCCCTTACAGTCAGTTACACAAACCCCTTTGGCTTTCATAGTAGCAGGATGGAATTGTGTGTAACCAAACACCTTTATGGAGAGACATGTGTCTAGTTTAGTGCTATGTATATTACAACATAGAGTACATTATGTTTAAAGGTCATTTAATGTTCATTTCTCTCTCTCTATTAATGCTCTATCCCACATATATCATTGTTATAAAGAGTAGACGCAGCAAACCCTTTTCTCTCATTTATCATTTTGTTTGAAATATAATATTTTGTATACATTATATTGGCTACACTACACCTAATACACTTTTATTTATCATTTATTTTTCTCCACTGCCTTTCCATTCCTATATGCCTGATAGCAACACTTGTTACCCTTTCACACATGTGCCTGTACCTCTCTGCATATGTAAGCACCAATACAGATGCTACTATCATTGGGGACTGAACTACATAGGGGCAGGTGTCCAAATCAAATTTGGCATTGCACTAGATGAAAGGATTACATATAATTCTTTTTGGTGGTTAATAGAAGAAAATACTAACAAACCTATTTATTCAAGGCAAAGTCAAAAGGGGCACATTTAATGATTAAAGAAGTGAATGAGCCTCTGGTTCTCTTTATCAGCTGTTCTAAGTTTAATTTATTACCCTTAACTGCCATATTTTTCTGTAACAGGTGCTCAAATGCCTTCTTTCCATCCTGAGCCACATGATCTTTCCGACTCCTTTTACTTTTAAATGGCGCTTTGCTACTTTGTGTCCAGGCACAAATACCATCCCTCCTGAGCCATGTTCAGCTCTTTTTAGCTGCTCCTGCTCCTCCTTTTCAAGCTCTCTATTAACTGAGGATGTTTGCATTTGAAAAGCTGGATGCCTTTCCAAAGGGTCAGAGATTCAATTCCAAGTACACTTTGAACATATCCTCTTGGCCCCAATTTACTAAACAGCTCTCTCCCCAGTCACTTCAGTTTAGCCTTGAAGGCTTTAGTGTGACTAAACAGACCTTTGTGAATTTTCTCTTGCTTTCTAACAATGCACCAGGGTCCCAGTAATCCACAAAGAACATTCCTATGTAAGGAGAGGGAGGGCACAATGAGCAAACAGCAAAGGTATTGGGATGCACTAGGATACAAAAGCAACTGTAGCATAACAGTTTCAAGAGCCTCGCAAGTCCAACTTTCAAAAGTGCCTGGGCTGCTTTAATGTCTCACTAGTTATTTAGATTTAGACCTCGGAGCCGACATCATTTTTGAAAGTGGACTTACTTGCTTTGGACATATTTACCTGTGGATTATCAGAAGCTTAGTCAGTTCCTCCTCACCAGCCTTCACTGTGAGCATAATATGCACATCTGCCTGGTTTGTGTTGGAATCTAGATACAGCCCAAACATGCCACTGAAGAGTAAATATTATCAGACAAGGCAGGAAGCAGGAGAATTAGAGCCTTGACTCTCAGTGAAGCATTCTTAGGTAATGTTTGGCTTTTATGATGACTGCTGAGTTCTAGCACATCATGGGGCTTCGTGGTATGACAAAGTAAATAGAGATCCACAACAAATATTTCATGAAAGCAGTATTGTCTAATGATTACATTAATTGGTGGCTTGTGAGTACAGATAACAATAATCAAATGAAATGTTCACCATACACAGTTCGTTGCCTACAAGGGGCCTAGCTGACAGCCTTAATGCAGGTTTAATGTTTTTGTCATGGGTAGTAAGCTGTGTAAGTCTGCAGTTAATGAACTCATTGAGTGTAGCCTTGCCTTTACTAGACAATGCAAACTTTCCTCTTGAGCTCCAATATTTAATATATGAATACCAATAATTCAAAGGGTCATAAGGCATAATTACTTTAAGCAGAAGACTAACATACACATCGGCTTTACTTCTAGCACCTTATGAAGTAGCTTGCCTTCATGTTCAGCATTCACAGTGAATTATGCTTGTGCAGTGAAGAGGCACAGGTGTAGGAAATCTTGACACACCAGCTGTTATTCTAGCAGTGCATACACATGAAATATGGCATGAACACTGGCAACAATAGTACAAGTTCTAGTCAGTTCTTTCAGGGTCTGGGCAACATATAGAGGATCACCACCCTGTTTTCCCAAAGGAGGATAGAGTTAAAGAAGACAATTCAGTGCAGAAACTAAGCAAGTTCCTGTGTTACTCCAGGGAGGAATACTGCAGTGGAGACTAAGGGTATATATAGGTTGATCTAGATCCCCACCGGTGCAGGCATTTAGAGGGTTTAAATTGGGCAAAAAAATTGCACAGTAACTTAGACTGAAATCAGGTACAGTTCACCTGAATACGTGCAGTAACTTAGACTGAAATCAGGTTAACTTGATCTAGGAAAAGGTTAACTTGATCTCATAAACGCCTGTATGTGTTCTCAGTGCAGTCCAGAGATGGAAATACCTAGCTGTTCACCCCAGCCCTAGGGCTGCATTATTCCCACTCCCTGACCACATTCAGCTATCTAGCTCCCTGATTCTCCCCTCCCTTTCTCCCACAGACCTACTAGCCTCCCCTCCATCCTGCCAACCTCCCCCCGCAAACCTTCGAAACCCCGCTAGAGACGTGCTAGCTCCCCACAATCCTGTCTACCCACCAGTGTCTAGGTATAGGCAGCTTAAAATAAAGAATGCAATGCCCTGGACTAGGTATGGTGAACACTTGTTTACAGTCTAAAGGAACAATATGCACAGGGTTTTTACATCTAGTTGTTGTATCAATGCTCTTGTCCAAGATGGTCCAGAGAGTGTGAGAGAAGCAAGATTTGTAAAAGTATATTTTCTGTTGGAACAATTTTAAAGCTGGGAGAGATGTTAGACAAGGTTTCAGGCACAAAATGATCTTCCTCAGGTCTGAGAAAGAAGTACATACAGCTTAAGCTAAATATCATTAGAAAAATTGCTTTTCATTAACAGTAATTCTTCCTGCAAAATTTGTGTTCTTTATTTGGTCTGTGACTACTTCTGTTAACTTGTAGATGAAATGGAAGTTTAACTTAGAAGGTCCCATTTTAAGTGATCACATTTGCTGCCTTAATAAGGTTAAATAAAAGCAATTACTCTAACTGATCTTTACCTTAGGCAAAATATGATTGTTTTAGGTCTGCCCAAGGTGGGATAGGGATTGTGCCTTTAACGTAACATAGGCAAATGCCCTATAGCCTGGCTATTAGGTAATAAAGGAAATCATTACTGTCATAATTTAAAGCAAAGGCAGCACCAATTGGCTCAGGAAAGTTCCTCAACACTCCACAATGGTATATATCCACTATTGCTGCGTTGCTTGAGACACAGGAAGAAACATATTTTTAAACATCCCCTGAGAAGATCTCTATAGGCTTCTTCTGAATAAAAGCTGTACCTTTTAAGATGCCCTTTCACAAGGTCACCCCAGCAACTTGTTTGGAAAAAAAAGAAAGAAAAACAAAAGGAACAAAACAGTCTTCTCTTTGTGTTATAAAACTGATTGCTTTAGTAACCAAGATGTCGTTTGGTTGAACAGCTCTTCCATGAAACAGCTATTAGCTTTCAGGGGATGCCTGAAGCAAACAGAAGGAGGCTCGGTTGCCAACAACTATTTTCAGGAAAAATGGTTGTGTTACCTACAGTGGAGCTACAGAAAAAGCTAACTTTGAGATTTCTGAAGTGTTAAGAAGGTAAAAAAAATAAGTATGTGGACTCTTATTAGGTTAAATGTCATAGCAAATTGTTAGCCAAATGTAATAAATTACAATCCAAGTTTTGTGCTTTGTTTTTTTATGGCACAGGAATTCATTTCTTCCTCATACTGAACAAGTTCATAGAATCATAGAAAAGGATGTCTAGAAGGGACCTCAGGAGGTCATCTAGTCCAATCTTCTGTTCAAGGAGGAATCATCCCTATTCAAACTGTTGCATACAAGTGTCAGTCTAGCCTTTTTCTAAAAGTTAATCAAAACAGCAGGCATACTTTAAGAGACTGTCAAAATCTTGCCACTGCAAGAACAGAAAGTGGGTTTTATTTTTTTAAAGAAAGTCTGTGGAGACAAAAGATGAGGTATAAAATGACATTGGGAAAGTTGGATTTCAGGTTTGGAGGATGAACCCCAAGTTGGGAATTACTCTTTAATCATGTCAAATATTTTGGTGTTTTTCTTATAATACTAATCTGTGAGGTAAAGTTCTTGTTGGCTTTCAGCATGTAACTATTTTTCCTGATGTATCCTCATTCATAATGTTCCATTATTGGTGAGGAGGGGAGTGGGGGCTGTCTTAAATTCTAAATTATCTCGGATTGAGGTAAATGCAGTAAGTACAGGTTGAAAATGAGAAAGCCATGGAATTTGACAATCAACATATTTAAACCTGATAAAAGGAAAAGTATTTTTAACACTGCACAAAGTTTAGTCTGTTAAACTATTGCCACAATATCACTGAGGCAAAGGACTTAGTAAGATTCAAAATGAGGTTAGAACTTTTTTTTCTCAGATAAAATAAAAAGAAGAAATTGAGATGTATAAATCCCCCTATTTCTGGGCATAGCTCAAACATTAACTGGCACACAGGTCTCTATGTGGGGCGGGGAGGATAAATTTCTGTTTTCTGAAGGATATTGAGATTGCAAAATTTAGGTTTATTTCAAAAATTTCTTAGGGCAATATCTTTTATTGAACCAACTGCAAAGTTGGGATAAAGTTAGACAACCTTTCAAATCTCCATTGCAACTACATAGTTGATCCAGTAAAATATACCACCCTAGGAAATCCTTACCTCTTGATTTATTTCATTAAAAACAAAATAAAAAGAATCAAAATTACCAGTGAAGAAAGAAAAACGAGCAAAAATGTTTTGGTTAAGTAGAAACAGTCGTTGTCTTGACATCCTATTACACAAAACAAGTATTCAAGATTTTTTTTTCATTTTGAAACTTTTTAAAATTCTAAAAATATTTTTAAAAATTAGATCTTTATCTTGTTTTCTTCCAAAATGAAATTCTGGTGAAAGTGATCTGATTTCAAGAAACATTTTGCTTTGGTAGAGTCATGTATTCCCAATCAAAATGTCTATGAATAGCTCTCTTGGAAGGCTTAATGGTGTTCCTAGGCTTTAAATGTGTGTTTATCCCAAACTGGAATGGAGATGTAGGGCAATATATATGGTGGCCATGAGGTCACCCACTTATTAGTTGGTAATTGGGAACAGGCCTCTGCTGCTACTAAACCAGGTGACATTTCCTTCTATGCCCATACTAAACCAAAATTCCAGAATAATGCTAGGAAGCATCCATTATTTTTTTAAAATAATTATAAACACAAAATCCTGACAATTTATGGCCATTAAATATCCAATCTCTCCTTGGCAAAATTAGGTTCATATTTCCCCTTTCCTTTAAACTAAGTTTCAATTTAAATTACAGTCCCTCTACTTAGATTGCTACTGTAGTTTTATATAGTGATATTGTATTTTACTTCCCAATCTAATTTTTTTTTGGGGGGGGGGGGGGGGTGGG
>NW_005843098.1:198630-199892 GCF_000455745.1 Alligator sinensis
TTAAGTGATCAGAAACTGGTTTAAACCTGTAACAGAACAGATGTTCAGTGCACATAAACCAATTTGAAAATAGCTGAAACCAGTTTGAGATAAACCTGGTTGAATGTAGTATCAGACTTAACTGATTTGGGTCAAACCGGTTTATAGAATGACTGTCCCAGACCCCTTGCTGGTTTAAGTAAAACCAAATTCCCCCAGCATCCCAGCATGCTCTCTGGGTTGGGTGGGGCTCTCTGCTTCACAGCAGACATGGCCCCTCCTCTCTGTTCCCTGGCTGCAGCTCCAGAGACTCCAAGCAGCTGCCTGGTTCCTCCCTGCTCTTCCCCTCCCATCACCACTCCCTGCTAAGCAGAGATTCCCCACAGCCTTACACAGACACTTCTTAGCATTAGCTAGCAGATGACACGTTGGCTACAGTCCGTGCTGCGGGAGACCAGTTCCTTCCTTGGAAAAGCTGTTAAAGAAGAGTTTGAACTAATGGAGATAGGCTTTGTTTTCTAATGCGGTGATAAACACTGTATTATCAACCACCTGCTAGGCTGCTCAGGATGGGGGAAAGGGAAAACCCCTCCCTTGCTGGAGCCTGGACATGCCCCATCTCAGCTCAGCTCTATAGAATGGAAGGGACGACTGCACTAGTGCCCCCTAGTTTCTAGACTGAGGTACTGCAGGCATGTGCCTGCATTTCTGGGATGTCTGTCTGGTTACAAACCAGGTTAGCCTAGCCAGGTTAGATTAACCTGCAAAGATTGAATCAATTCAGACTAAGCTTTTTGAATGTCTGTCCCTAGCCCTTATGTTAGGTAAAGGATTGCATTTTTAAAAATTAAAATATTACTATTTTGTGGTCTGAGGTTATAAACTGAAATATCTTAATTTTTTGTGCTCCCTCCCCATTTAAATGTCAAAGATTGCTTCATAGATTTCATAGACTTTCATAGACATTAGGGCTGGAAGGGACCTCGGAAGATCATCGAGTCCAGCCCCCTGCCCAAAGGGCAGGAAGTCAGCTGGGGTCATAGGATCCCAGCAAGATAAGCATTCAGTTTCGTCTTGAAGGTGTTCAATAAAGGCGCTTGAACCACCTCCGGTGGCAGGCTGTTCCAGACCTTGGGGGCTCGGACAGTAAAGAAATTCTTCCTTATGTCCAGCCTGAAACTGTCTTGTAGTAGTTTATGACCATTCGACCTAGTCGTCATCCCTTGGGGCGCTCTGGTGAACCAACGTTCCCCCAGATACTGGTGGTCACCCCTGATAAACTT
>NW_005843098.1:206274-215397 GCF_000455745.1 Alligator sinensis
GTACTCGTGTAGAAGATGAAGGCCACACACAAGCACATAGGTGTCTACTGAAAGAATCAGCACTTTCCTGGTAGAAATGGCAAACGTACAGGGATTCATTCAGTTTTCCCTGAAGGAAACATGTCCCTTTCAAGAGAAAGATATTCTGGGATAATGCTTGGACAGTCTTCCTTCATTGATTCTTCTATGATCGGAAAGACTTGAGCAGCAGCTTCTCCAGAGTTGAGCTGCTGCTGACCTTCTCCAAGCTTTCTCAAAACCAGGGATACCCATCTCCCTCTTTTCATCTTGCTGCTCCCTACCCTTTCAGAGAGCAGAAAGGAGGGGAGGAGAGGAGCAATCAATGAGTGCTTCCCACATATCCCTCAGGCTGGGAACACCCCAAAAAATCCAGACCAAGGAGCAGGGCAATGTTTCCTTTGCCTTTCCCAGGCTGGTGTGACTGCAGTCTGCAGAAAGAACAGGGCTTCTTTCCCCACTGCTCTTCTCCTCTCAGAGACTAAGAGGAGTGAACCAACTGTTGTTCCTCATGCTTTCCTCATACTGGGATCACCTTGGTCTGGAGAAGCCATGAGGAGTAGGAGGGGAGGGAGAGAAGATAGGTGTAGCTGGAAATACCTGTACTTCTCTCGTCCCCAAAAATGAATGCACTGGAAATTTCCATCAATGTTTTTTTTTTCCTCTTTATTTGGCCAAGGGCGAGATAGGATAACATTCAGCTGCATTTGTGATCCATTTCTTTAACACATTATTAAGCTAATTGTGGCATCCACAAGACCGAGCAGGCCAGTCTTTTCTAATCTAAGGTTACCAGCCAATATACTGCTTGGTTTCCTATTATGGGAAACATTTTCCTAAGAGAATTTTCAGCATGCTTTCAATTTTAGAGGGTCTTCTATCAACCAGAGATGCAAAATTGTAGCTAAAATTTGAACACAAATAATGAGATTTGGATAGCATTTTAATCCCCACATGGTGGATGCAATCAGTCAGACATACAAGTGGCGCTGTTTGTACCTGTGATGGCGGCCCATTGCCGTCAAGAACACAGGCAGAGGACAGACAGGATTGGGGGGCAGCAACACCCCTTCAAGAAAATCCAGGGCCGAGATACTTACCTTCGGGAGCGGTGTCAGCGTCGGAGCTGGGATCGCGGCAGCAGCTGCAGCCGCCATTACAGCTGCATGAGCCAGCGCTACGCTGGCTGTTTAAACAGCTGTTCCCAATAAGGGGAAGAGCTGAGCCAATCGCGGTGGCCACAGTGGCTGTCGCGGGGAGGTTAAAAACCCCAGCAAACCCCGTGGGAAGGGGGAAGCCAGAGGAGGGGAGAGGAGGCGTGCAGCATGTCGCTGCCGCTGCAGCTTCCCCAGAGCCAGAGCCTCAGGCAGGCAACTGAGCATCAGCCCAGCAGCTGAGGCGAGAGCCGGAAACCCCGGTGGGGGCAGGAGGAGTGATCCCCAGGGGTTGCCGGGACCAGAGCAGCGACTCGGGAAGTCCCCCCATTCCTGAGGAGTATTATTTCTGAGAACAGGGGAGAGAAGAAAAGAAATGACCTGAGCTAGTGGCCGGGTCAGGCGGAGGCTAAGCCAGGCTGCCTGAAGATGACTGTTGGTCTCGGGAAGGCCTGTCAGAAAGAAGGGCTGCAAGTAGCGGCGGACGACCATCCCATCGACAGGTGACCGGTTGTCGAGTGGACGGGGTGTAGGAGTGGCGGAGCCCCGTGGAACATCTGAGGACCCAACCGTGAGTACTCCCCCCACGTCGGGCAAGCCCCTCTGGCAGAAGATCTCCACTGAACCCCTCCTTCGAATCACTTATAACATCCAAGTCGTGGCAGGCGGGACGAGGGGAAGGGGCTACCGGACGAAGGGTGGTACCGAATGTGAGGCCCACCGACGTCACAGTACCTGTTATTGATTATAATCTTAAAACTATTTAAAATAATACCTCCCACCTGTTTATATAGATGCCTTTTTCAGTCAAGGACCATGGCAGGATCATAATTGATTGATATATTGTAATATAATTCTATTTGCCATTGGTTGAAAATTATGATCAGATAGTTTATGTTAGAACTGGAAAAATGCTTGTAGTTGTGATTATCTATTCACTAATAAAAAGACAGATAGTCTATGGATAATTATCTTTCATGAAATATAATCTCTGCACCTCTTCTATTTCCGAAGCACTTTACATTTCTCTCCCCTTTCCCCATCTCTCACACACAAGTGCAAATTCCATGTACTGTTGATGCTGTGAAAAGCCCATAGTTAATAAGAAAATTATTTCCAGTGTATTAGTAGAAAAATAGGTTGAGAATTGTTTGTTTTGACATCATCTGTTTTTATCCTCTTTTATTGCCTTTTATAACCATGTACTGTGAATGGAATACACAGTAATGGACTTTAGAAGGGGTAGTGAGCTGCCTTTGTAGCTGTAATTTAGCCTGTTAAAATATTTTTCTTCTATCTAGAAGCATTTGAGACCTCAAATGTTCTATATTGTAGAGAATATAAATATTATTAAAATAAACCAAGGTTACTTGCATTTTTAAATTGGCTTTTTGATTTTTCGGGTAGAGTATTGTTCCCCTTGAGCTGAATGACTTTCTATATTTAAAGTTATAAAGGTTATCATTGTTAGGAGAATACAAGTGTCTTCCATTAAGGGAATGAAAAACAGCATCACAAAGTGGCAGATTCTCAGACTAATTTAAATTATTACTTAATAATTTGCCATCATTTCCCTTCTCAGCCCCTTAATCCTCATCCTCTATACACATTTATGTACATCAAACATTTTATTAACCTAGTATGAAGGAAAACAGATGAGGATAAATTCATTTGAATATGAGGGTAAGCACTATTTGGTCATATTTTTCCCCATCTACATAACTATTTTGTGCTGTAGCTATTTTATGTTCCTTTCCCAGCTGCTAAAATTTTAGGATTATTTATTTTAACTCTCTCCTCATTATCTGAAATCCCATCACTCTAATCTCCCCATTTCCATCTGGAGTTTAGTCTGTCCCACCAACCCGAACTCCTGGATAGATGCAATGCACAGAAAGAATCATACCTTAGAGAGTAACAGATTTGCCACAGTTAAAGCAGCAGCTCTGGGGAACACTTGAAGGCAGTCAGCAGAACCATCAGCATCCCACGGAGCCCAGTTTGAAGACACAGGCTTTCATTTTTATATAAAATACTACGCTGCCTGAATTAATATTAAAAATACTTAGGTAGGGTGATCTTTTAAAAAAAAAAAGTGCACATCCCAGGTCACGGCGGATTTTTCCAAAGAGCTCTTCTTCTAGAAGTTTGGAAATCCTGTGCAATGAATGTAGCAGAAATGCTAAGAGGGATAAATAGTAGGTAGTCATGCAACTTAAGACTATATCATAATGAATATACTTTTGGGCAGTAAATTAGAGTTTTATATGCCACCTTTAAAAAATACAGGTGAGGTCAGGAAAGAAACTGATATTGAGAGCAAGACTTTTAGAGCAAGTCTAAAACTCAGAGTGCACATGTGGAACATGGTAAGAAAGGTTCAAGTTCATGTTCCAATGAATATGTTATTACACAAAAAGAAACATCTTCAATAGTAGTTAATTATACAAAGAGGAATATTCCGATAGGAGAGTGACTGACACCAGATTTGACTATTGCCCAACACCCAGGATATACTCAGTTGAATACAAGCTGAACTAGGTTCAAGTCCCTACTCAAAGTCAAATATAGCAGAGATTTCATCCTGCTCTTCAATATCCTACCCACTGATAGTCTTAAATTATGCAGCTTTCTCTCTTGCTTTTACCAGAATTCTGTTCTGAATGTGAGAAACCTTTCCTACCAAAACTGGCATGTTGATTGGAAATGTTGCAGTTTTGGACAATCACCACTGTCTGACAAAAAAAAATATAAATTAAACTCTTATTCTGGAGGTCAGATCTGCCAGCCTAAAAGTCAAACACCTACTATAACATATTTTAATTTTATTAGAAAAAAATATTTTGTCATGATTTGTGTTTGCATAGTGTATATAGAAGTGATTGCACAATAACTCAAAAATTCTTAGTTTCGTATATTGTGGGTGGAGGGGGTGTGTGTGTGGTGTGTATGTTGTGTATGGGGGTGTGTGGTATGTATCATGTGGGGGGGTGCTGGAGGCATGTGGTGGTGTGTGTGGTGTGTGTGGTATGGGGGTGTTGTGGTGGCATGGTAAGTGGTGTGTGTGAGGGGGTATGTGTGTGTGTCATATGTGATGTGTGTGTGTATGTGTGGTATGTGTGTGTACGGTACACTGCCACCAGCCCCAGCCCCATGCTCCAGGCTCCCTTGCAGGTGTAGCGCCACCCCTGCTGCTTCTCTACCTGCTTCCCAGAGCCAGCATGAGATCAGGGAAGCAACAAGGTCTTGGGGGCTGCAGCAGCAACAGCCCCACATGTAATCTGCATTCTGGCTGGCCAGGCCCTTCCATCCATGAGGGTGGGAGTCAGGCAATAGGGTACTTTTTTGAGGCTGTGTTGCTCCCACCTTGGTGGGCAGAAGGGCTGAGCAGGGCACAATTTGTTGAGGGGCCCTGCAGGCTGAATGAAAGTACTTAGTGGGCCGTATCCAGCCCATGGGATGTATTTTGCCTGCCCTGACCTCCATGCAATTCATAGTGATATAACAATGAAGGGCCATTCAGTAAACACTTTGCTCAAGATTCAGGATTGCCTAGATACCAGTTACAGTGCATCTAATAATGTTTGCTACGTCATTAAAGTGTCATGAAGGTCTCCAGGGAACTGTTTAAATGTTGGCTAATGGGGCTCTGGTCTCATCCACTAGGTTGGGGGTAGTGCAGGGGGTTGGTAGTTCACCCATATCAAAAATTTCAATTACAGTCTACAAGAGAAAAAAACCACATGGAAACGATGGTCTGAAGGCTTTTGAAGTTGGAACAGACAATGATGCAATACCCATAAAGTGACGATAATGATCATGATGAAAAAAGGTTATTAAAAAAAAAATCAAATTAATCTTTCGCAGTGAAGCCTGGGTTCAACTAGTTTACAATAAAAAAACTTCTGACCAACTTTATACCTGACATCACAACTTTAATAACATATTTAAATGAAGTTTGTGTTCAACGAATAGCATTCTGTTCCTTCCTCATCATCTAAATGGCCATACCTTTGTCATCTATGTGGCATTTTTGGCACTTACATGGCCAGAGAAATTTGATTCTTGCATAGATAGTGCTGCTCATGTGTATCACTATGGAAACAAATGTAGGTATGCAGTAGTAGCCAGGGCATTTATGCAAACCCCTTGTGGATGTGTAGCAGCTTTGGTTTGATTCCCAGGACTGAGACCAAAAATCAGCTGATATTTGGTCTCAGCCCTGGGCCTGAACCAAGGCTAGTTCAAGACTCCAGTGTGATAGTACAATCTGTATTTAAATCATAGTAATCATTAATATGCAACTAAGTTGCATTGATGCCTACTATGATCTAAATATAAAATGAATATCACTGTACATAGCCTTCATTGATCTAATGAAGGCCTTTGATACAGTCAATAGGGCCTTTTTAGTCTTCTGAAGAAACTGGGTTGCCCCCCAAGGTTGTTGAACTTCTTTAGCTCATTACATCAAGGTATGAAGGCTACTGTAGTGTATAAAAACAAAGGATCAATCATCTTTGACATCAACAACAAACTCTCTGGGTCCGACCTCAGAGCCAAGTCGATATCACCAGCACTCCCTGGCTGACGGGCCCAGCCAAGTCAACACTGGCAGGGAGAAGCGGCGGCTGAGCCGTGTGCCCCTGGGACTGGAGGGTCTTGTCTTAGCCCCTGTGCTTTTTAACATCTACTTTTCATTCTTGCCTCTGTTCATTCAAGGAGAGGAATGATGGCATTTATCTTCAAATCAGACTAGGTGGAAGCTTGTTCAACATTGCAAGGTCTACAGCAAAAGCAAAGGTGAAAGAGATGCTTCTGAGAGATTTCCTGTTTGTTGATGACATGGCCTTTGTTGCCCACAGTGAATTTTCCCTGCAAAATCTCTTGGGCAGATTTTATGAATTATGCAAGAGCTTTGGGATGGCAATTAGAAAACTCAAGAAGACTGTGATCATGTACCAAGGGCTGGAAGAACCAATATCTGACATCACTCTGGAGCATAAATCCTTTGGTGGTCTTGACAGTTTTTGCTTCTGGAGTTCAATGATCAGCAAGCATCTTGACCTTCATAAACTCAACATGAAGCAGCAATGTGATGTTCTTGCAGAAAAGAAAATATACTGACAGAAACACTATGTGCTAGATGCAAGAGATGATAGTACCACTGTACTGTTAGGCCTCACTGGAGTACTGTGTCTGGTTTGGGGTACTGCATTATAAGAAAAATGTGGAGAAACCAAAGTGGATCCAAACAACTAAGATGGCAATGGGGTTGTAAAGCAAGCTGTATGAGGAAATATTGAAGTAATTAAGTATATTTAGTTTGAAGAAGAGGAAATTGAGGAGGGAAATGAGAGCAGCTTTCAAATATTTGAAAGGCAGCTGTGAAGGAGAAGGAGAACATATGTCCTCTGTTTCAAGACACTAGAAAATATTGGTTGAAACTGCAGCAAAGCAAATTTGAGTTGAATCTCAGAGAAAAAAAAGGCTTGCTAACTGTCAGAAAAGTAGGACAATGAAATTAGTTGCCTGGGGTGTTGTACAGTCTCCTTCACAGGAGCTTTTCAAGAGGCTGGATAAGCATTTGATAGGGATAGGTTACAGATAATACATATGTAAATAAATGTATACAAGTGTTGAACTTCAGGGTCGCTTCCTACCTAATGCTTCTATGATTCTATGAGAATATACTAGCCCATTTTGCCTTATTAATAGGGACACAAGATCATTTGCTGTGGTTAATACTTAGGGAATGTGACTTAATTGGGTTAAGCACTGTACAAACATAGGATGAAAGGGCAGTTTCTGGCTTTTTGGGATTATTGCACTCTAAATTTAAAGACAAGAGTTAGATACGACAGATAAAGGAAGCAGCAGGAATCAATAAGACAATACTGGAAATGACAAAGAGCAAAGGCTGGAGCCTAAGCACTGCCAAATAAAACAAATTGAAAGATGAGTTAGGAGTCTGCTGCAGGATCATGTCATTGCCTAAACAAATGCCTGAATAATCCTGTGGAACCTCTCCAAGATAAGAATTAACCCACAGTAGCAAACCATGGTCCTGTCTCCATGCTCCACCAGTCCATGAAGACTGCAAAGCAACAAAGGAAGGTATGCTGCATTAGCATGGAGGGTATAGCACAGGGGTGGGCAAAATACAGCTCATGGGCCAGATCCAGCCCATCAACCCATTCTATCCAGCCTGCAGGGCCTCTAAAAATTTTAGAAAATTAATTTTTATCTGCCCCTTGTTGCCTGTCAAGATGACAGGCAGCCAGCAGCAGCAGGGCCCAGTGGTAGCCTATGGCTGAGGAGCAAGGCCAGCCCGGCTCCACCCCAGCCTCCACCCTCCACCCCAAACCAGAAAACTCTGTGGCTCCTGGCCTCACAACCCTGAGTGGTTCCCCACTGTCCCTCCATCTGAGTGGAAAGTAAGATAAGATTGGATGGAGGGAGCGGGGGCAGAACCACTGGAACAGCCCAGTGGCTTAGAGTCCTGTGGTGCTTCCCAGGCCAGGCTGGAAGGGTGGGGGTTGGGGGCAGAGGGGAGCTGCTGCAGTGGAGGGGGTGCAGGGAGCAGCACAGGGACGGGCGGGAGCAATGGGAAGTGGCTGGGGCCACAGGGAGCAGCGAGAGCATGCCACTCTGCAGTGAGGAGAAGAGGAGCCTCAGCCGGCTGAGCCAAGTGCTGCTCAGCACCAGCCTGGCCTGGCTAGAGCAGTGCGCAGCTCAGCCGTGCCTTCCATTACCTCTGCCAGCCTGTCCCAGCTGGTCCTAAGTGGCACACAGCTCAGCCACAGCTTCTCCTTGTTGGTGGCCTCCCAGCCGGACCCAGCCTATCCTGAGTGGCACATGGAGATGTAGCGGTTGGGCTGGCTTTGTTGTTTGCTGCTTGGGACAAGACGGGTTGGGTTCTGCCAGGTTGGCACCAGAGAGGCAAAGCCGTGGCTGAGCCTATGCTGAGCAGCACATGAGGAGGTAATACATGGCTCAGCTGGCTCAGCCACCGCATCTCCTTCCCTGTGCAGTCCTGGCCGGGGCCATCCTGTCCCAAGAGGCATACAGAAAAGCCGGCTCAGCCACTGCTTCCCTACATGCTATTCGGAATGTGATAGGCCCAGTCAAGTCGGCACCGGTAAGGAGAAGTGGCGGCTGAGCCATGTGCTGCTGGGACCGGATGGGCCAGGCCAGCAGAGGTAAAAATGGAAAAATGGACAACTGTGACCTCAGCTATACCACAGTCTGATGGCTGGGTAATTGGCTCCGAGGTCAGACCCAGAGAGTAGTGGTCGATCGCAGCAAATCATTATGGTGCTTCATGACCAGCGGCATCCCGGTTCTCTTTAACATCTTTATTAATAATGTGGACATTGGTGTCAGAAGTGCACTGGCTAAGTTTGCCGATGACACTAAGCTTTGGGGCATAGCATCCACACCTGAGGACAGGCTAGCCATCCAGTCTGACTTGGATAAACTTAGTAAGTGGTCAGACACAAACCTGATGACATTCAATACTGATAAATGTAAGGTACTCCACCTTGGGAAGAAAAAAACCCTGCAGCATACTTATAGGCTCAGCAGTGCTACGCATGCTAGCACCACTGCTGAAAGAGACTTGGGGATCATGACTGACCACAAGATGAACATGACCCACCAATGTGATGTTGCAGCTGGTAAAGCAAACAAAACCCTGGTTTGCATCTATAGATGCTTCTCAAGTAAATCTCAGGATGTCATCCTTCCGCTGTACTTGGCCTTGGAGAGGCTGCAGCTGGAGTACTGCATTCAGTTCTGGGCTCCGCAGTTCAAGAAGGATGTTGAGAAGCTTGAGAGAGTCCAGAGGAGAGCCACACACATAGATTCATAGATTCATAGATGCTAGGGTCGGAAGGGACCTCAATAGATCATCGAGTCCAACCCCCTGCATAGGCAGGAAAGAGAGGTG
>NW_005843098.1:218199-225438 GCF_000455745.1 Alligator sinensis
GAGCCTAGTTTAAAGCCTGCCTGAGGAGGGCGAGAGAATAGGCCTTATGAAGAGAAGACATGATCAGAGGGCGAGAGAATAGGCCTTATGAAGAGAAGCTGAGAGCTATGGGACTCTTCAACCTGAAAATGCACAGGCTCGGGGGGACCTGGTGGCTGCTTGTACATAAATAAGGGGTGTACATCAGGATCTGGGAGAACATCTGTTCACCAGCGCGCCCCAAGGAAAAACAAGGACCAACAGTCATAAACTCCTACAAGACCATTTTAGGCTGGACATAAGAAAAAAAGATATTTACTGTCCAAGCCCCCAAAACCTGGAATAGACTTCCTCTAGAAGTGGTGCAGGCCTTCCTCTTGACTCATTCAAGAAACGCTAGGATGCTTATCTTGCTGGGATCCTTTGACTCTAGCTGACTTCCTGACTCTGGGGCAGGGGGCTGGATTTGATGATCTTTGAGGTCCGTTCCAGCCCTAACTTCTACAAAAGGTAAGTGTGCAGCTTTGTGGTACTGTTTGCAGAGCCCTGGGGGCTCCTGCCACGGCCCGGGGGACTACACCCCATTCATTGTGTGCCCAGCATGCACAGAGGCCGGGCCAGGAGCCCCTCAAGCCCAGCGTTCTGCTCCTGCCAGGCAACATCCTCTTGTGGGCAGAGTGCCTGCACCCCATCCAATGGAGCTGTATGGTCCAGGCTGGGCTCCACCTTGGGTGCCGCTGGGGGCCCATCTGAGGCCCAAGTCTGCAGATCTGAGGGGGCAGGCCCCACTCTCCTCCCACCCGCACTTCTCTGGCTGCCACCTTCCCAAGGGCCTGGCTGGCCCAGCCTACCTGCAGTGCCTCCTCCTGCACCTGCTTCTTCCCGTGCCTCTCTCCCTCTGTCTCCTTCTTTCCTTCCCTCTTTCTTCCCTCTTTCCTCCCTTTTCCCTCTTCCCCCTCTTTTCCCTCTCGTTTCCCTCTCTCTTCTCTCCTCTCTTCTCTCTCTTCCTTCTCTCTTCCTTCTTCTTTTTCTCTCTTCCCTTTGTCCTCTCTTCTCTCCTCCCTCTCTCTTCTCTCCCTCTTCCCTCTCTCTTTTCTCTCTCTTCTTTCTTCCCTCTCTCTTCTCTCTTCCCTCTTCTCTCTCCCCCCATCTCTATGAAATGTTATTTATTGTCTCCAGGTTTAGAAATTTTAGAAAACCTAGTACTTACCATAAAAAGAAACATTTATGATTATTAACTATAATCATATGCAGTGCATCCTGCTATAAGCCCCCCACCCCAGTTTTGTTTTTTTTGGCATGCTAGCACTCCAGCACCTTACAAGGTAGACATTGTGGTGGTTTTAGGCACTCCAGCCAAAAAACGTTGCCTACCCCTGACATAGACAATGTGACAGAGTGTAACTTCCAGTTCCAAGGCCATACTATCTCCTCACAAAAGGAGTACTTCTGAAATAAATGCCCGTCCCTGGTATAGCAAGTTACCTCTGGACTGTGTTTCGGAGAGGATTGTGAACACTTCTTTTAACTATAGTGCTTTGGGAGTTTTCAGTTTGGTCAGTGCTCTCAATCCCTGACTTGAGGCAACATTTGAAGAGCTACTCTATTGACCATTTATTGTTGGTAAAGTGTTCTGTGGTCTCTAAATGAAACTCTAGAAACTCAGATTAAATTATTATTATTACAGTATTGTTCAACATTCCTAAATAAGCTAAATCTTTAAGCACAGGAAACTGTATATTGCTTCAGGTTTGCTAAAAGCAGACTCATGATGTGCTAAGTATTGGCAAATATATTGCATGATTTGTTAGACATGCATCTTGCAATATTCCTTTGTTGGTTCCGTCAACTATATCATTATTGAAAAATCAATAGGATATTGGAAAAAATGTTGTTGAAAAGTCCTTAGGCAGCCAGGCTTTTGGTGGTCTATAATAAATGAGCATGACTGGCAGTTTTTAAATTTTACATTTCAGAAGCATAACTATATATCAATTAGCAGACCAAAGATGCTGAACAGACTAACATGCTTGTCATCATCCTAGATCTATGTTAAAGCTGTGCTTGTAACTGCTTGTTTCTTGGGTATGTATTTATTAAAGCCCACAAAATTAGCTGTTGGTGTTGTGGAATGTAATGCAACTAAGAAAATTGTTGTTTTGAAAATCTTCCTTAGGATTCTGTTTCTGCAGCCATTCACAACGGTATGTAAGTTAACACATATAAGCAATCCCACTGCAAATGCTGAGTTCTACAAAAGTATTCATGTTCATGAGCCTTTGAAAGATTAGAGCAGTGGTTCTGAACCTTTTTCAGTCAGTGTACCCCTTGGTCTCAGAGTGAGACTTCACATACCCCCTTTCAATGGGAAATTATTTTTTATGTCAAACTACATGTAATTCCACACGCATGCATGCTTTACAGCAGTTTCAAATTGTCAAAACTTTTTTTAGGCCCTTCTACCTGTGTTAGACAATGTATGATATATCTCACATACCCCCTGATGAGGCTTCAAGTACCCCCTGAGGGTACATGTACCCCCAGTTTAGAACCACTGGATTAGAGCAATGATTCTCAACCAGGGTTCCACAGCACCCCCAGCGTGCCTCAAAATTCCTTTGAAGGCACTATGAGTGGTGAGGAGACAAGCCAAATATGAGTAGATAAGCACAGGCTCAGACTTATCCTTGCATGGCCCCTCTACCAAGAGTTAAGCACTGTAATAAATACATTTTTGACAGGAGGTTGTTTCTCAATTCACAAAAGTTATGGAGGGGTGCTTTGAGTCTAAAAGGGTTGAGAGATGTAGTTATCCATGTTAGTCTGAAGTCAAGTAGAAGTCAGGATAGATTTGCACCTTATAGAGTAACCAAAGCTTTCACTGGCTAAAGCTCACTTTGTCAGAAGCTCACTTTATCAGACAGGTTCTGATGAAGTAAGCTTCAGCCCATGAAAGCTTTTGCTATATAACACACACACACACACACACACACACACACACACACACACACACACACACACACACACACACACACACACACACACACACACACACCCATTTACTTGATTCTAAGACTTTTCCCCCATTTAACATGGGGATGAAGCCCCTTGTCTTAGAATCAGAGATGGGGTGGGGGGAGGTAGGTAGGTAGCTGCTGTGGCTGGGCTCCAGTCTGTGGCTGGAGTTGGGACTGCAGCCACAGCTTCTGCCTGCCTCTCACACTCTCCTGCTGCCTCTGCATTCTCTTCCTGCCATCTCCCCCAGCTAAGTAGCCTCTGCCCCCCTGCCTGCCCTCTCTCTCCTCCCTTACTTTTGGTCCTGCCAGCAGGCTTCATGCATGCTGAAGCCTGGGGCACTGATCACAGTCCCAGCCCAGCCCTGTAGCAGCAGCACTCACCTTGCAGGGCTGCTGCGGAGACAGGGCTGGGGACATTTTCAGTGCCCCAGGCTAGAACAGGGTTGGGGCCTACTGGGGTGGAGCAATGGCAAGCTGGTGGGTGAGGGGAAAGGGGGAAACAGCCTGAGAGAGGTGGGGGAGGGAAAGAAGGGGTTGGGGACAGGGGAGAGGGAGAAGCAGAGGTTAGTTGGTAGGAGCAGGGCGGGGGGCAGCAGAGCCTGGGGGAGAAGGACAGGCAGGTGAACAGAGGCAGAGTGGGAAAGGGAGGGCCCAAGGCTGCAGGGACAGGCACAAACAAGGGGAAATTTTCTTGATACCCCCTCCCCCCAATACCACCTGCCTCCCTGCAGCAGTGGGGAAAATGAATTAAAGAAGACCCTCCCATAATTAGGTTTTATACATAGAAAATTAGTACACATTTATACATTTTCCATTTTTAGAATGTAATTATCGGGCGCTATCATAAATTCTGGGGCATCTTAGATTCAAGCAAATATGGTATATACTTTAATTATCCTATAAAAGATGCAAATCTACCATGGCTTCCTAAAAGGTTAAGAGCCACTGGATTAGTGTCTACATTAGAAATGAAACAACTTCAATGATCTTACTCACAAGAAATGCTGCACCTAAGCTGTTTTTTCAGGCACTCTACTAATGAATGAGGCTTTAAATTGTGGAATACTATGTCTGTTTACATCAAGATTAATTGCATTGTAGCAGGACAAAATAGGGTAGTCTTGCAGAATTTTTGCAATTTTCCTGGATTCTAATAAATGGGATTATTCTCTTTCTTCTACACTAACATTTTTAGTTTTAAATAAATAACTGAGAAGTCATGCACTTAATTTTACCAGAAAGAAAAGCGGAGAAAATACCCAGTGTTCCTTCTAGACTCTTTCAGACAAGTGTCATTGCTTATATATTAAAAAACCCCCAGTAAAATGATTATATTAAAAAGCCAGGAATCCAAATACATATTACATGGGAAGCTTGCATACAGGTTCTAGTGTGCATTAGGATATCAAATTACCCCCAAATATGAGAGACGCACAGTGTACATTAGGGCTCAATAGAACACAATCACATAGTCTTCTTCCATGTAAAGCTACCATTTCCTTCTGAGTAACTGATTGTCAATAGAGTATGACTTTGGAGCAAAATAATTTTGAGGGTTTTTATCTCTGATTCCTTGATTTCTTCCATTTACATGCATATAACTGTTTCCATTTGCACAAGCCTACAAAATATTACTGTAGTGTATCTTTACAAAGAAATACAATGCTTACAAACATTTTTGTATCTCCACGTAAATATTTTGTCAAGTACTTAGTTTGACAACATTTGATTTCTGGAGACAAAACATATTATTTCATGTTCAAGTGTACATCTAATGGAAATGAATGACAGTCCTTTTTTGTGCAGGTGGAGGGAGGTGAGAGATGCAACATTAAGTGCTGAGTGCAAATTCACAAAAGCTTATGAATATGTATAGATCTCTGAGAAAATGCATGGGTATGGGAACATTTTCAAGTGGTAATTCTAGAGTTTTCTCACCAGTCTGTATGTATTTTGCCATCTGTAAAGCCTCTTAAAGGACTATGAATATGGAATAAGTGCAAGATGACTGAGACCTATTTACAAAATGAATTGGCAGATTTTGTTTTGTTTGCTCTGGAGAACTACTGCAAATATGTTCATTCAAAAATTAATTTAATTTATGTTAATAAAATAAGACAGATCAGTAATGAGAAACATAAAAGACATAGTAAAACATTAATATGTCAGATCTAGAAACCTCAGATTTTTACAGCTTCAGTCAAATGCTATGTTTTATGAATGTTATTTCTCTGTATGAGTCTGTGGCCACCCGTGGGGCACTAGGAGAGCAAAGGAAGTTGAAGTGATTGTATGGTGGTTCTCTGAAATCACCATTCATCTGTCAGAAGTACTATATCAAGGCTGACATGTTTTCAGAGCCTTATAATTTGAGTGGAAATATAAGTAAACCTTAAAAGCCAAATCGCTTCTACTTTTATGCTAAACTGAAATAAAAGGTTCACTGCCACTATCCAAGCAATACTGTCAATAATTTGTCTGTAATAAATTATTCAACACAAGTCAAGCATTTTTCCCAGACAGGAAGAGTTAGAAACTCCATCTGGATTTCAAAATATATATGACCTACAGTCTTACAAATACTGAAAGAGCAGGATGATTTCTTGGTTTCATCTGGATTAGATGACACAAAGGTGAAATACTGCAAGTTAGAGTTGCTGTTCTGAAGTCATAATATAGCATCATTAGCATGCTTTTCCCTTGCCACTTAGCACAACAGCAGTGGCTTGTGTCTGAAGTGGCAATAATGACAGAGGAGTGACATATCCCATCAAGAGATGCACAAGGCATACACTGAAGTATCATGAGGAGTAATTTTTAATTAATTAAACTTTGGCATTAGCCTTCCACCTAAGATAGACTGTGCTTAGACCTGAGCAAATGGGTAAAAGGATACAGGGGAAGTAATAACTACCCTGTCTTTTCTTGCTTATCTCTCTATTCATTTCCATTTAGGGGACAAACGCACTCAGAGAGTTTGTGTCTTTGGTTTTAAGGACACAAACAATAGTGCTGAGAACATTATCAGAAATTTCACAGATGTGTAGGCATAGGGACAGGTCCAGGGCAAGGATGTACAATCATCCCTGCTTACCACACTTGGTAAGTACCATATGTACTTTTCAGTGTAGGAGAGTTTAGCAGTTCCTCAAGAGTTTCTAAGCCATTGTTACAGCATCAGTGTGGATATGTTTTTGTGGTTATTAATGGTGGTCATTGTATCCTGTAGGGCTATTTATTGTGTGATGCCTGAAAAGACTCTTTTGTAAGTAAACAAAAATGTGTAGACCACACCTGCCTGTTGAAAAAGAGCAGATGATGTTAAAGAAATAATAATTGTAGTAGTATTAATAATAATAATGATCCCATTTTCACTTACATAAAAGAGAAAGAAGAGCTATGAAAAAGAATAATATACACGGCATTTTGCACTTTTTTATAGAACACCAACAGTCACTGGGGCTATTTGGTGTGGTGCTCCCGTATATATAGACAAGGAGCAAACAATCTTCCCCTTGAATCCAATTTCAGTATACACAATCTAGTAAATGAGGACAAAATATTTTCACTTTAATTTTGTTTCTGACAAGTACAAATCAGACTGTGTGTGTGTACAGATGCATAGAAAAAACTGAGTTGCCTCTAGTTCATAATTCAAAACTTAAATGGAGCTGAGTTACAGAGCTAACTCAATAAGAGAAAGAGGAATCTCTGAAGCAGATTTGTTCTTCACTATGAAAGTATAAAAATGTTCTTTGAAGAAGCTGTCAGTGCCCAAAGATATAGTAAATGACTTTTATTCACAGGCATTGACCCAGTACTACAACCATTTGGAGTTCTGTCATACAGCCTTCATAAGCCATCATTGCTGCTTCTCTTGTATTGATAGGTTTCTCTATCCTTATTACTCTTCTGATCCCACAAAAACATATATAAATTAAATCATACAGATATATTAGATATATAGCTAGATTTGCAAATATGAGCTACATAAGAGAAAAATATCCTAGTCATTTTTTGTAATATTTTTGCTGTAAGAGTTTCCCATAAGTGAAAAAACCTTAGCACTGATTTGTTCTTGTCTGTGATGTTATCATGGCTTCAGTCTTTATTCCTAAATTGCCCCAACTTTCCTGTCTTCTGTAAGTGTTAATGTAGATCAAGTTTTAAAATAGATATTGAGTTTTGAAACAAATTTAATCTAAAGCCTGCTTTAAAAAAAAAAAAAAGGCTGAGCCAATTC
>NW_005843098.1:225448-276271 GCF_000455745.1 Alligator sinensis
TTCAAGTTGGTCATGAATTTTAGTTTAGGCATCTAAATAGGAGGTAGGCAAAGATCAAGAGTCTCTCCAAAAAAATTAAGAAGATCCAGGATCACTTTACTTCATTGCCCATAAACTGCCGAGTGAACCTATATTCATCTGGTACTTAGATTTCATGCCTACTTAGAGGAGACAGGTGTATAGATTGTAGTTGTGTTGGTCTAAGGACACAGCCAGACAAGGTTCTTTGGGTAAATCTAATCTTTTATTAGACCTGTGCGGGCCGGGAGCGGTCCGAGGCTTTCGGGGGCGCGCGGCGGGCTGTGGCCAGCAGCCCTGGCACGTGGGTCAGGGAATTCGGCACAGCGGACTAGAATTAGGCACGGACTCATAGCGGTTGATTAAAGATTATTTTACTTACACCGTAGATGGTCGCGGTGCAGGCAGGAAAGCTTGCTTGCGTTGCAGTTACAAACAAAAAGAAAACTCGCACGAATAAGACCCGTAGAAAACTCGAGCCTCTTAAACCCAGACAGAGCTCTGGATACCACGATGAGAGTCCAAAAGGTCCCTCTCCACGAGCGCGCAGGGAAGGGTACGTCGAGGGATCAGGCGGCGACAGGGAGAGGCTAGAGGTTGATCAGGCCCCTATATCCTTCTTAAGGCACACGCTGGGTTTGTTAAGCTCCACAGCGTGGGAATAATTTAGAAACAGCCAATAGTGGGACACAAATTTGCATGCGAATGGCGGGAACTCCTTTGCACCAGGGTTTTCTCTATGCAACTGAGAATTGCACCGTGCAAAGAAAGCTCCATGTGGCGGGAAATAATTCCACAGTGCCGAAGTGCACACACAAACATACCCTTTGGGTCATGACAAGGCCAACTCAAATAGTTGGAAAAATTCTTTTTAGCAAGCTTTCAGGTATAAATACCCTTCATCAGGCTGAGGAAGCATCTGCAGTTGGTCTGTGCTCTTCATGGCTGGAATGAATAATACGAATTAATGAATGGCTTCTTTACTCTTCATTCTGCCCAGGAAGAGCACACACCAACTGCAGATGCTTACTGAGCCTGATGAAGGGTATTTATACCTGAAAGCTTGCTAAAAAGAATTTTTCCAACTATTTAAGTTCTAATAAAAGATATCAGATTTATCCAAAGAACTTTGTCTGCTTAGAGGAGAGGAATTCAAGGACAATGAATGGAGTACTCCACTGAGATCTGGGTTCTGGTTCCTTACTTTTATATTTCTTTTTTTTTTTTAAATCAGTTCCTATCTAATATACAATGCATACATAATTGCATGGGTCACAGAGTAGGATCAGAATCCATGACATCTACTTCTTTAGTCAGTCCCTTCATTACTGGGTTATGAAGTCATGCTTCTTTTTGTTTACTATCAGGTCTGTGGCCCACCTTTGGCAACAGTAGTGGGGAGTGACCCCCACCCCAGCTATTTTATAACTTAATGGTTAGTTCACTATCTTGGGAAGATGTTTGAATCCTTTCAGGATGAGAAGAGGAGCAGGAGTTCAGATACACTCAAATGCTTTGTTTCCTATTGGCTAACTATAAATAGCAGGGTACATCCTAGAGTACTCAAAGATAGATGTAATAGGGTGCATTCTACACTACTCAAACAACTGGCTGAGGTAATTTCAGAGCTGTTGGCTATTGTCTTAGAGATCATGTGAGGACAGATAGAAAAGGGAGAATATAGTATCTACAGGGATGGATCTGGGGGATGAAAAGGGGGTGAGCTCGCACGCCCTTCAATCCTTGCCACAGGCAAAGCAGGGCTGTGAGCAGTGGGGAGGAATATTATGCTGACCGTTGGAAAGCAGTAATGGTGATGGTGGTATCTGCCATAGTGTGGCCTCCTTGTACTCTAGCTGCTGGTGTAGTATGGGCTTTGCTTGTACCTGGAGGATAAGCTTCCTGTACACTGCTTGCACAGCAGAAGTAGGTGGAGTAGAGGGATGTGGCAGAGACACAAGAGAAAGGTTTTCAGGCTTCTTGGGATTGCAGGTTGGGAGCTTAGATTCCCTGCTCACATCAGTTTCCAGAGCTCTACAAAGCCTTTGCCCACCTGCACTGACCATACCCCCACCCTCACACATGTAGCAAACATGGATAATGTTTATACCTGAGTGCCTCTGTGTGCATTTAGCAGAGTTGGTGCTTAGAAAACAATTTCAGTGTACTAAGAGTAAAAGACCTCCCTACCCATCACTTCTGCTTAGATCCTCTATAGCCACTGAGGCAGGTTTTGTTCCTTAGCACACAAAAAAATATTTTTGTCAGCATAAACTCTGCAAAAACATGTTGGTTTGGGGGATGCAATCACTATTTAAACCTATGGACCATGTCCACATGTGTCGTGAATGTTTGGTTTCCCAGGGACACCTAGCAGCGGTGTACCTTGCACTGCCACTACTTGTGTCTGGGGAATGCCCATGCCACATGCACTCTGTTGTGCGGCAAGTTAACCCAGGAGTAGTAGGGGAGGCTGGGGTCAGCACTGAGCTGTCCCTAATAGCCTTACCTGGGGTCCTGGAGGGTCTTCTGGGGATACAGCAGTGGCAATTCTGCCACACGGAGCCTGGCTGGCAGCTGCAGTGTGGCTCCAGGCACCTGGCTCTGCTTTAGAGCAGCACACACTGCCCATGAGTGCCTTGCTCCACTTTTTTTGTCCATGCAAGGGTCTAAAAAGCCCTCTGAGCTTCTCCCTTGCAGTGCAGAGAACAAGTGAATGTGGAGGATGCGGTGCTGCAGACGTGTCTTTGCTCTCATTTAGAAACAGCCATGAAGTCTATGTTCAATTGCTGTACACCACAAAGCCTTGTTCTGTGTTAGCTCTCTATGCAGTATTACATGAGAGAGGTGGACCAGATTCAGGCTTGAGGTCAAAATATGCGGATCTTCTTCTACTGATTCCTTATTTTCCATCCTGAATGAAGAATATTGCCTGCCTGTACACGAATGCCAGGAGCTTGGGGAATAAACAGGAGGAACTTGTCCTCCTGCTTAACACAAATATATATGATGTCATAGGGATAGCGGAGACCTGATGGGATTCCACCCATGACTGGGCCACAGGTATAGATGGATATACCTTGTACAGGAGAGATTGAGTGGACTAAAGGGTTGGGGGAGTAGCTCTCTATGTCAAGGAAAGCTATGTGTCCTTGCAAACTGATACTGGTGCCCAGGGTAGACAACTGGAGATCCTCTGGGTGAAAATCCATGGGGAACACATCACAGGGGACACAATGGTGGGAGTCTATTACAGACCTCCTACCCAGAATCAAGAGCTTGACCAGGTGTTCACCAGGGAATTGGCCGAGGCTGCACGCTCCCGGTCTATGGTTGTCATGGGAGACTTCAACTACCCAGACATCTTGTGGGAAGAGCAATCAGCCAAATCCAAATGGTTACAAAGTTTTCTCACGTGCGTGGATGACCTCTATCTGACCTCTGTCTAACACAAAAAGTTGATGGGCTGACAAGAGATAAAGCACTGCTTGACCTGGTACTGGCTATGTGGGATGACCTTATCAGTGATCTAATGATAGAAGGGAAGCTGGGTGACAGTGACCACAAGTTGATCACCTTCACCATCCACTGTAAAGCTGGCAAGTCAGTCAGCAATACAGAAGTCTTTGACTTCAGGAAAGCTGACTTTGACAATCTCAGGAGGCTTGTCAGTGAGGCCCTAAAGGGCCTCAGCCTAAAGGGGATGGGAGTTCAGGATGAGTGGTTGCTCCTCAAGGGAGCAATCCTCGATGCACAAGCAGAGTCTATCTCGGAGGAAAGGCAGCACAAGGGCACAGCAGCCTCTGTGGCTCTGCAGGGAACTAGTGGACCACCTGCATCTAAAAAGAAAGGCCTACAAAGGATGGAGGATGGGATCCACCTCCAAGGAGGAATATTCTGCACTAGTCTGGACGTGCAGAGACCAAACCAGGAAAGCCAAGGCTGTGACTGAACTCCAACTGGCTACAAATATCAAGGACAATAAAAAGTCCTTTTTTAGATATGTGGGGAGCCGGAGGAAAAGCAAGGGCAACATTGGACCCCTGCAAAACCAGATGGGACATCTGACAACTGACACCCATGAAAAAGCCAACTTGCTAAATGGGTACTTTGTGTTTTTCACCAGTCCCAAGGGACGCCCCTGCTCATTATGGGACAGGAAGGCCTGGGTGAGGGAGATTCCTTACCCTTAGTGCTGACCTTGTGAAGGAACACCTTGAGAGGCTGGATACCTTCAAATCAGCCATCCCTGACAGTTTACACCCCAGGGTACTCAAGGAGCTGGTGAGCGTCATAGCCCTGTCACTGGCATGGATCTTTGAGAAATCCTGGTGCTCCAGTGAAGTTCCCAAAGATTAGAATAAGGCCAATATGGTGCCTATCTTCAAGAAGGGGAGGAAAGCGGATCCAGCAAACTACAGGCCCATCAGCTTGACCACTATCCCACAGAACGTCTTAGAAAAGTTTATTAAAGAGGCCATCCTTAATGGACTGTCTGACACCAACATCCGGAAGGACAGCCAGCATGGGTTTGTTGCGGGTAGGTCTTGCTTGACCTATCTTATTTCCTTTTATGATGAGGTGACCTGTCACCTGGACAAGGAGGAAGAGATTGATGTCATATATCTTGACTTCAAAAAAGCCTTCTATCTGGTATCCCAAGATCATCTCTTGGCAAAACTGGCCAACTGTGGCCTTGGGTCCACCACGATCCACTGGCTGGGAAATTGGCTCCATGGCAGTGGTGGTTGATGAAAGTCAATCATCATGGTGCCCTGTGACCAGTGGGGTCCCCTAAGACTCTGTCCTTGGGCCTATATTGTTCAACATCTTCATTAATGATGTGGACATTGGTGTAAGAAGCAGACTGGCCAAGTTCGCTGAAGACACCAAACTTTGGGGTAAGGCGTCCACACCTGAGGAAAGGAGGGCAATCCAGGTTGACCTTGATGGGCTCAAAAAATGGGCAGATGAGAACCTGATAGCATTTAACACTGAAAAATGCAAGGTTCTCCACCTTGGGAGGAAAAACCCACAGCATGCTTACAGGCTCAGCAGTGCTACACCGGCTAGCACTTCTGACAAAAGGGACTTGGGGGTCATGATTAACCACAAGATGAACATGAGCCTTCAATGTGATGCTGTATCTAGTAAAGCAAGCAAAATTCTGGCTTGCATCTGTAGATGCTTCTCGAGCAAATCCCAGGACGTCATTCTCCCATTGTACTCAGCCTTGGTGAGGCCACAGCTGGAGTACTGCATCCAGTTTTGGGCTCCACAATTCAAAAAGGATGTGGAGAAGCTTGAGAGAGTCCAGAGGAGAGTCATGCACATGTCAGGAAAACAGACCTTATGATGAGAGGCTTAGAGCTATAGGACTCTTCAGCCTGGAAAAGCACAGGCTCAGGGGTGATCTGGTGGGCAGCTATAAGTTTATCAGGGGTGTTCATCAGGATCTGGGAGAATGTCTGTTTACCAGAGCACCCCAAAGGATGACAAGTTTGAATGGTCACAAACTCCTCCGTGACTGTTTCAGGCTGGGCATAAGGAAGAACTTCTTTATTGTCCGAGCCCCCAAGGTTTGGAATAGACTGCCATCGGAGGTGTTCAAGCACTTACTTTGAACGCCTTCAAGAGACATTTGGATTCTATGACCCTGGATGACTTCCTGCCCTTGGGCAGGAGGCTGGACTCATTGATCTTCTGAGGTCCCTTCCAGCCCTAATGTCTATGAATCTATGAATCCATTGTGGAACCATATAGTAAAACTAGAGAGCGAATATGATTTATTGCCTGTATTTGTCTGTTCCAATTATTATTATTATTATTATTATTAGGCATTGTTTTTCTCCTCCTCCTCCAATTCATAATGCATGCAAGTTACATCTTATTGTGTATCATAAAAGTGTATTAAAAATAGACTAGAAACTCATAGTAACTGGTGCAATTGCAAGGTAAGAGACAGAACCTTGGGACCCATTGATTGTATTCCTTAAATCTAATCATGGTATGAAATGCTGGATGCTCACAATACATGGAAATGTGTTACCCCTGCTGCCTTGTTTTCTGGGTGAGGTACAGTCCTTGTGGTTCCCAAATGAACAAGGTCTTCCTCTTGTTCCTTGTTACCCCAATTGTGCCTCCTGTCATACTTTGCTGTTGAAGCAATGGACAGGTTCCTGGGGTAGAGGGCCTTAGTTACAGGACATATGAGCAAGACTGCTCAGGGTCTTCTGGAAAAGTGTCCTACTATTTCTTAACAGCCAATTGTTCCCTTTTAACATTCTTTAGAATTTGCTACCTGTCCTTGCATACCTCATTACCATCATTCATATCCTCTAAGTCTCTGCTTAGTCCTTCTGGGCATGTCTATATGTGCATTAAGGCACTTTTCCTAATGCACATTACATTTAGTATCTCCAATATGAGGGTGCTTATACATGAGTGTGGCGGCTGGTCTGACATGCTGGAATTCCCTTGCATTCAAGCAAACTCGATTAATTCAGTCTGCTGGAGCATGGCAATTATCACACTCCAGCAGCCTCCTATGTCTCATGTATCAGTTGAACAAGCTTTAGTTCAAGTACCCCCGTTGCCATTTTTAAGCATGGGAACACTGATACAGGAGATATGGCAGCACTTTAATTAGAGCGACTCTTGGAGCCGCTCTAATTAAAGCGCTGCACCCCCACTCCCAAAGCACACGTAGAAGTGCCTTGAGGTACTAAACAAATGTTCATGAGACCGCCTTAATGTGCAGTAATGATTGCACACAATTTTTAGGTGATGCTTAGCCTATTTTTACTGTGCATTAGTATAATGGCATGGCTTTTTTCATGATGCTTTAATGAGGAATAAAATAGGCTACTGCACATTAAAGCACATGTATAGATGTGCCTCCTGAGTCCTAAAACTTTCTTTAATACTTTGCATAATTCCTGAATAGTCTTGGCTTTTATTCTGTCCTGCTTGGGGTAGTCAGTAGGCCTGTGCAAAATGGCTAGTATTTGCTTCAGATTTGGATTTGGCTGATTCGGGGGACAGTGATTTGATTTGGTGATTTGAATCACTGTCCCAAAACAATTCAGCTGAATCTGCAGCCGAATCTCCAGATCAGCGAGGCGCATTCCCCCGAGCCCAACAATGGCTGCCCTGCCTGCCCCAGTTCCTGGCTCTTTGGGAAAAAAAAGCCCCGTCTCACCAGCTGCTGCTGGGTTGGGAGGGAGATCCCTGCTGCCCCCACTGCCCCATGCTGCATGGGGGGCTCTGCATGACCCCCCCAATCCCCACCTCACTCCCCCAGCCCCACTACGGGTGCCCTGCCTGATCCACCTCTATCCCCTTAAGAAAAAAAAAAACAAGAAAAGCCCTGCACTCACTGTTCCTGCTGGGGGGGGGGGCAATCCCCACTACCCCTGCTGCCCCGCACCATTGCATGAGCCCCCCAAAGCCCCAAGGCCACACCAGGAGCAGTGAGTCTCAGGGATTTTCTTAGTTTTTGTTTTCTTAAAGGGCCAGAGCTGCTTTGGGTGGGACACCTGTGGGAGGGCTGGGAAAGTGAGAGGTGGTCAGGGGGATCATGGCAGAGCCCCCCATGCAGCATGGGGCAGTGGGGGGCAACACAGATTGCCCCCTGCCTAGCAGCACCTGGTGAGCACTGGTGATTTTGTTTTAAATGCAGGGATCTGGGGTGGGGCAGCCATGGTGGAGGGGAGCTGGGTAGTAGGTGGCAGTCATGGGGGGGGGGGCTGGGGGAGCTTTTCTGAATCAATTCAGACCTTTAAATTGGTCTCCTGATTCAGTTCGAATTTGGAGATTTGGCCACCAAATCAGGCCGAATCTCCTCCGAATCAAATCAGCACCTGAAGCTTCGCACAGCCCTAGTAGTCAGCTATATCTTCGTTCCAGCCTTTCCCCAAACCTACTTGCAGTCTCAGCTTCTTCAGTCTGGCCTCCTCTTGCAGATTATCTGTTCTTCTCTACTGCTGGAGTGCTTCTGCACGTTACGGTTGAGGCCCTTCCCTTATATCTCTGTAAGGGTGGGGCTTCTTGGTCCATTCTATTTCTATTAAAGGACTTTTCTCTTCTTCCTTATAAAGATAGCCCTGTATCATGATGCAGAATGGTAATTTTTAATTAAAAGTATTGACTGACTCACTGAACTTCAAGTTTTGTGACTTAGAACTACAATGATCACCCTTTCCAGAGGAAAGCTGTAGATGATGGCAGTTCTGACCCTGACTGGAACTTAACCCACTCAATGCCTTCTCTAATGATTGAGGAGTTAAAGGTAAGCAAGAGTTGCTTAGAGGTATATATTTCATAAGGTTAAGAACATAAGAATTGCCATTTACTGGGTCAGACCATAAGTCCATCATGCCCAGTATCCTGTGTCACACAGTAGCAGAGAGTGGATGCTGAAACAGAGAGTGAACTGGATATGAGAGGGGTATTCTCCCCCCCCCCCCACTGTTCCTCTCTAACTTCTAGCCTCCAACATTTAATGTCTAGGAAGTTCTAATTCAGAGGCTGTATCCTCTTGGATTGGAGATTCTCTGGGTAACAGTGACCATGACTTGGTAGGTTCACCATCCACCAAAATACTGGGAATTCAGCTAGTAGAACAGAAGTCATAGACTTCAGAAGGGCAGACTTTGGTAACCTCAAAAGTCTAGTTAGAAAGTCCCTCTGGGACCAGTAACTGAATGATTTGGGAGTTTAGGATTGGTGGAGCTTCCTTAAGGGGACAATTCTCACCACTTAAAAAAAGGCCATCCCTATGCGGTCAAAAAGTGGGAAAAGGGCCAGGAGACCTGTTTGGCTCTACAGGGATATCAGGGAACTTTTGAAGAAGAAAAAAGAAGCATATATGCAATGGAAAAACAGTTCAGCATCCAGAGAGGAGTACATTCATATGGCCAAGGTCTGTAGGTATGAGATGTGGAAAGCCAAGGCAGGCATGGAGATCAAGATGGCAACCGAAATAAAGGACAACAAAAAGTTATTCTATAGGTACATAGGGAGCAAGAAAAAATCAAGCTCCTTTACTGGAACCCCTACTGAATTCAGGAGGGCGGGGGGAGGGGGGAGGGAGAGAGTCAGCCCATAGTTGATCCCTGTGAAAAGGCAGAGCTCCTAAATACTTACTTCATATCAGAGTTCCTGAAATCAGATGAGAACTGTTCACCTGTCCAGAGGCCCAGGGAATATGTGGAAGACAACACTCCACATGAAATCAGTCCCAAAGAGGTGAGGGTACTCTTAGAATATTTGGATGTGTTCAAGTCTGCTGGGCCAGATGACCTGCATCCAAGAGTCCTGAAAGAACTGGCTGAGATCACAGGAGGACCTCTGGCAAAGCTGTTCAAAGAGTCGTGGAATTCGGAAGTGGTCCCAAATGACTGGAAGAGGGTTAACATGGTATCCATCTTTAAGAAAGGGAAGAGGTATGACCCTGAAAACTACATACTGGTTGGTCTAACCTCAGTTCTGAGAAAAATCTTTTCAAGGAGGCCATCAACCACAAGCTTGTAACTGGTGGGGTATTAAGAAGCAACCAGCATGGCTTTGTTGAGGTTAGGTCATGCCTAACAAACCTGGTGTCCTTTTATGACCAGGTAACTAACCAGCTGGACAAGGGACATGAGGCTAACATCATTTACCTAGACTTCAGCAAGGCCTTTGATAATGTTTCCCATGATATTCTTTTGATTGACTTGGAAGGTACTGGCCTAGATCAGTCTACAGTGAGGTAGGTTGGCAATTGGCTCAGAGGCCAATCCCAGAGAGTTGTAATCAATGGGATGGCCTCTTCCTGGAGGGCTGTCTCCAGTGGCATTGCCCAGGGATCAGTTCTTGGGCCCGTCCTTTTTAACATCTTTATCAATGACTTAGATGAAGGGGTGGAAAGTACAATGATTAAATTTACGATGACACCAAGCTGTTGGGAAATGCGGGCACATCTGAGGATAGGGTAAGGATCTAGGATGACCCTGACAGAATGGCCCTATTGGCTGAATGCAATCAAATGAGGTTCAATAGGGACAAGTGCCAGGTCCTTCATCTCGGTAGAAAGAACCTTCACCACAAGTATATGATAGGCGGTGGTCCACTGGCTGGCACTGCAACTGAAAGGGACCTAAAATCCTAGAATCATAGAAAATTAGTGTTGGAAGGCACATCAGAAGGTCATGTAGTCCAATGCCCTGCTCAAAGCAGGACCACCCCCAACGAGATCATTCAAGCCAGGGCTTTGTCGAGCTAGGCCTTGAAAACCTCCAAGGATGGGGATTCCACCACCACCTCTCTAAGTAACCTGTTTCAGTGCTTCATCACCCTCCTAGTGAGACAGTTTTTCCTAATATCTAACCTAAATTTCCCTTGCTGCAACTTCAGACCATTGTTCCTTCTCTGTGGATTGTCACCTGGGGGTGACAATTGATCAGAAGATAAATATGAGTCAACAGCATGATTAAGTCACCAGCAGGGCAAATAGAATGCTGGCATGTATCAGCCTATGTGTTGTGAACAGATCCAGAGATGTACTCCTCCCCCTCTATTTGGCTTAGGTGAGACCACAGCTGGAGTACTATGTCCAAATCTGGGGACTGCACTTCAGGAAGGATGTGGATAAGCTCAAAATGGTACAGAGAAGGCCACCCATATGATTAGGGGCCTAGAGGATAGGCCCTATGAGGAGAGACTCTGGGAACTGGGTTTGTTCAGTCTGAGAACGAAAAGACTGAGGTGACTTGATAGCCACCTACAAGTATGTCAAGGGTGAGCACCAAGATCTAAGGGAGCAATTCTTTAGAAAGGCACCCCCAGGGAGGTCAAGGACCAGTGGACACAAGCTAATTGAAGAAAAAATTAGCTTGGACTTGTGGAAAATCTTCTTTTCTGTAAAGGTATCTAGAATCTGGAACACACTCGCAGCAGATGTGGTGCAGTCACCATCCTTAGAGGTGTTCAAGAAGAGGCTGGACAAGCACCTCATTTGAGACCAATAACCTCCTGCCTATGGCAGGGGACCAGACTTGATTATCTTACAGCTCCCTTCTGATCCTTTGATTCTATTATTCTATGGTTCCTTAATTCTATATTTATATAAAATTATTAAACATTTTTTTTAAAAATTCCCAGTTAAGTCAGAGAACCATTGAAACAGGAATAAATAAAGAATAAATATAAATGTTCTCCTTCTGTGGCTACCCAGTGTTATAGGCAATGCTTACTAATATCCACTGGAACTTCCATAGAAGATCATCATATGGGCTAGGGACAGAAAGAACACATGAAATAGTGTAAGTGATCAGGAACCAGTTTAAACCTGTAGCAGAACAGAAGTTCAATGCACATAAACTGGTTTCAAAATGGCAGAAAACAGTTTAAGATAGACCTGGATGGATGTAGTATCAGACTTAACTGATTTCGGTTAAACCAGTCTATTGAATTTCTGTCCCAGATCGTCTCGCAGCTCAAGTTGCTTCCCAGTCCCCCAGTATCCAAGGATGCTTTGCCCATCCCCTGAAATCCCCTCCTCACAGGGCACTGTGCTGGATCATGGCTTCCCTGACTTTGGGGTGCCCTAGCCAAGGGCTTCCCTGCCCCAAGGAGCTAAGGGGAATCTCCCCTCCCACTTGCATTGGCAGAGCCGAGCAGCAGCCTGGCTTCATCAGGGGGTGGGAAGTGGTGTGGGGCAAGGCAGACCAAGGCTTGGGGGACCCCAGACTGGGCTGGGGAAACCACCTTATGCAGAGGCTCCTCCCATGTGAATGTGGAGTTCCTCAGTCCCCTGCAGGAGGGGAAAAGGGGTCAGGGGGTGCATTCTGGGCAGTCATTCGAGGATAGCTCCATTTGGCTGAGCTCACAATGCCCAGCAGGCTGGAAGACATACTGTAGTATCCCTGGCTTCTGGCCTGGACCAGTGCAGGCATCTGGCTGCCTTGCCCAACTGAAAAGTGAATGTCAGTTCTGTTTATTATAGTTCAGTTTACACAGCTTAGAGAAACCTGCGAAGATTGAATCAATTCTGCTTCAGGCTTTTGACTGTCTATACTTAGCCATGAAGAAGAGACATTAATATTTTATTCTGTCTTCTCACTCATGACTCTGCTCTGCAATAGGGAAGTCCATCCCTGCTAACTCCAGTCAGGGGAGAGCAAGACTTTTGTAGCCCACAGGGGCCAACCAGAGTACACCCATGGGATGAGAAACACAGGTAAAAGGCACCAAGGAGTAAGCCACCTGGCTTTTGCAGGCAGCTTCCCCAATATATATTTAACAGCAAGTCATGCCAGGTGAGAGGTAGGAGGCAGATAGGTCAGGGAACATGGACAGGCCAGTGTTCCCACAAGGGGGGCCAGACTCTGGGGAGGGTGAATACCTGAGCTTGTCACTCCCCAAAAACATTTTTTTCACAGGGAGATTGGGGTGTGAGTTGCTTGGTTTTATGGTTTGTTCTCTTTTTTTTTCTTGCTCTCTGTCTCCCTTTTTTGACTAAGATGTGGAAATGTATGCCTGGTTGATCTGACAACTGTGGGATTTTTTTGTACTGAAATTGGTTCAAAACAGCTCAAAACATTTTCTTTTGTAAGGTACATTCTGAAATATGTTCCCTTTGCCTGTAACAAATCTGAGTTAGAGAAGCAGTTCCCCTGTCATTTTATTCAACTGAAACTGAATAAAATACTTATTTAACCTCTTTAGGTAAAAGGGATGACATACCTGTGCTATACTATAGTAAAATCATAGAATCATAGAATTGTAGAACCAGAAGGGACCTGTAAGATCATCAGGTCTGGCCCCCTGCCATGGGCAGGAAGTTATTGGGCTCAGACAAGCTCAACAAGGTGCCTGCCAGCCTCCTGTTGAATACAAAATTGGATGCTTATCTTGCTGGGATCCTATGACCCCAGCTGACTTCCTGCCTCTGGGGCAGGCGGCTGGACTCGATGATCTTCCAAGGTCCCTTCCAGCCATAATGTCTATGAAAACCTCCAAGGAGGGTGACTGCACCACCTCTGCTGGGAGTGTGTTCTAGATTCTGGAGACCCTTACGGAGAAGAAGTTCTTCCTTATATCTAGCCTGAATTTGCCCTCTATCAACTTATGTCCATTGGTCCTTGTACTCTCTTGAGATGCCTTTCTGAAGAGTTCCTCACCTAAATATTGGTGTTCACCCCTGATGTACTTGTAGGCAGCTATCAAGTCACCTCTCAGCCTTCTCTTACTCAAACCAAACAGGCCCAATTCCCCAAGTCTCTCCTCATAGGACCTATCCTCCATGCCCTAGACCATGCAGGTGGCTCTTCGTTGTACCCCCTCAAGCTTATCCATGTCCTTTTTGAAGTGTAGTGCCCAAACTGGACACTATTCCAACTGAGTCCTCACCAGCGCCGAACAGATGGAGGAGCACTTCCCTGGATCTATTAGACACACATCAGTTGATGCACACCAGATTTCTATTTGCTTTCCTGGCGGCCTCATTGCACTGCTGGCTCATATTCATCTTCTGGTCAATTGTAACCCCCAGGTCTCACTCAGATGCTGTGCCAGCTAGAGTACCTCCACCCATCATGTAGTTGTGGTGAGGGTTCTTCCTACCCAAATGAACGACTTTCCACTTATCCCTGTTAAACCTCATCTGATTCCATTTTGTCCCTGAGTCCAGCCTGTCAAGGTCTTCCTGGACCTTGACCTTATCCTCCAGTGTGCCCACATTTCCTCATAGCTTAATATCATCCACAAGCTTAATAATTGAGCTTTCCACCCCCTCACCCAAGTCATTAATGAATATATTAAAGACCATGGGTCCAAGCACCGATCCCTAGGGGACATCACTGGAGACAGCCTTCCAGGATGAGGCCATCCCATCAATTATCACTCTCCTGGGAGCAGCCTCTAAGCCAATTGAATAAATAATTGAACAAATAATTGAATACACCATGATCTCTTCATAACAAGGAGAAAATATTATACATTTTCAAAAAATGAGCTGAAAATTGATTAAAATAACTAGAATGTATCCCCAAAACACAGATAAGAGATTTATTTTTAGCACTCTCATATTACTTGTTATAGAAATCTTTATTTAAAGTGAGACCAGTAACCTACAGTCAGTCTGCCCTTGGATGACATGTGCAGCTTCATCTGAAATCAGAGAGAGCTGCATGTATGTGTAGTCAGAAGCAGATTTATATAACTAACCTGCAATTGAGATTCAATTTAGAAAGGAATTCAAATGTGATTCAAATGTGTCAACCTTATAGTAATTTACATTTTTTTTATCATAATATAGCATTTCTGAAAATATAAAAACCTAGTAAAAATTAGAACAAGCAAAGATGGAAAAAAGATTATTCAAGCACAATCAAAAACAGATTAGAAATGTATTTGCCATTTAAATAGCTATGGCTAGCAAGAAATTCAACCTACATCACTTGCTCCAACCTTGTGCTTGTCCTTGGGCTGATGCTATTCAATATCTTCATCAGTGACCTGGATGAGGACGTGGAAAGCACTCTGTCCAAATTCACAGATGACACCAAACTATGGGGCAAAGTAAACACACTGATGGGAAGAAGCCGAATCCAGTTGGACCTGTGCAGGTTGGAGAAGTGGGCAGAGAACAATAGGATGCAGTTCAGTCAGGACAAGTGCAAGGTGCTGCACCAAGAGAGAGGAAAACATCCCCCCCATAGGCTGGGGGATGACCTTCTCAGCAGTGCAGTGGCAGAAAGAGATCTCAGAATCATTGTCAACTCCAAGATGAATATGAGTCATCAATGTGATGAAGTAACTAGCAGAGCTAACCGCACTTTGTCATGCATTAGTAGGTGCATTGCGAAAAGGTCCAGGGAGGTGATGGTCCCTCTCTATGCAGTACTGGTCAGGCCACAGGCTGGAGTATTGCGTCCAATTCTGGGCACCGCAATTCAAAAAGGATGCGGACAACCTTGAGAGGGTCCAGAGGAGGGCCATTCGTATGGTTAGAGGCCTGCAGGGAAGGCCTTATCAGGAACGGCTGACGGACCTGGACCTTTTCAGCCTCCGCAAGAGAAGGCTGAGGGGGGATCTTGTGGCAGTATACAAATTCATCAGGGGAGGGCAGCAAGGAATAGGAGATGCTCTGTTTACCAGAGCATCCCTTGGAATAAGCAGAAACAACAGCCACAAGCTGATGGAGAGTAGATTTAGTTTGGACATCAGAAAGAACTTCTTCATGGTTAGGGTCACCAGAATCTGGAATGGGCTTCCAAAGAAGGTGGTGCTCTCCCCTTACCTTGGGGTCCCTTTTGACCCTAGCATCTATGTATCTGTGACTCATATAGGGATAATAGAAATGGAAAGGTAAATACCTCTTTAATGAAGGAGCTAAGCTATACTTCCATTAAGAACAATATCAGCTCCAAATGATGTTATTTCCATCCCTGTTATGCAGAGAAATAAACAGCAAAAGAGTAAACTGACTTTATAATCTCAATTTGAGGAGAATTATCTTTAGGAATAATTTGCCATCATACTAAATTAGAATTCTAAAAGTCTGTGTGCATTTTAGGTGTACTCTGAGGTACAAGTACATATTTTTAATACATCTACAGTCCCCAGATTATACACAGCACAGATAAGGTTACCTATAGTGCAGATTGCATATAACATAGATAAGAGGCTAATGCAAATAGCCATTGCTCCATTGAAGTCAACTGAGCTATGCTAATTTACAGTATCTGAGGATTTATTGGTTAATTCTTCAATTTTATAAGCATACAGTTGTTTATATAAGACTTTACATATCAATGCATATGATCATTAAGGAATAATGAAATACAGGGTCAACAGATTTAGTAAAATATGTGCCTACTTGTCTTGAGAAGCTAAAGGCCAAGTACTTTCTGCTGCTAGAGTGTGTATCTATTAGAACCTCATGGAGTGTTCTTTTACACTTATATCTCACAAAGGCAGTAAAGATTATCATGTGTGACATTTACATTTAACTGAATGCAGTAAGATATTCTGAACCCAAAAGGGTTCAGAATAATAGTAATATAACATATTTTCAATTATTAGGGCTGACAAACAATTTTTGAAAATCGCAATTAATTGCAGGATTAAATAAAAATAATCACAATTAATTACAATTTTGATCATGCAGCTAAACAATAGTTAGTACCCCCACACCACCCAACAGTCTGGAGCCCATGGGCTCTGTGGCTCCTTCCCTGACACTGCCAACAGCGTACAGTCCCAGCCCCGAACCCAGACTGCTTTGTGCCCACTCTGGACTCATGCCAGTCACAGCAGACCAGCTGGAGCCCATGAGAGCAGCCCCCAATGCTGGCCCATCCTGTGCCTGCTCCAGTCTCACCCACCCATGCTGAGCAGCAGTGGTGGCAGCTGGGCAGAAGCTGCTGCTCCATGCGGGGGGAAAAGAGGTCCCTCCACCTCACTGCTGCTGGGCCCTTCTTGCTGCAGCCTCCTGGAGCCCAACATATGGGCTGCCCTGCAGCTCCTCTTCACTGCTACTGCTGCCCCACTGGGCAGCCCAAGGCATAGTAGTGACCGCAGTGGAGAGGAGCCACAGGACAACTCATGCAGGGGCTTTGAGCGGCTGCAGCAAGGAAGGCCTGGTAGTGGCGAGAAGGAGGGGTAACTTTTCCCTTGCACTGAGCAGCAGCTTCTGCTCAGCTGCTGCTACTGCTGCCACTGCTCAGTGTGGGCAGGTCCGCAGCAGGCGTGGAGTGGGCCAGGGTTGGGGCTGTGTGCGTGGGTTCTGGCTGGTCCACAGCTTGTCTGCTTCTCCAAGCCAAGTCTGGAGAGGGCGCAGAGTGGGCTGTATTTTGCCCACCCCTCGTCAAAACAGATGTGTGCGATTAATGCTCATTACAAAAATTAATGTGCGACTTTGTTTTCCATTCATCACGTACATTAACTTGGATTAATTGACAACCCTAATTATTATTGGGACTTCCTTCATAAGCATGATTAAACTATACCTCATGAGTCCCTATCACAGGTACAGGAAACTGAAGCAGAGGTGAAAAAAGGAATTTGATTAAGTTCAGTGGCATAACCTCTAGCAGAGCTACAACAGGACACAAGACTTCCAATTCCTGTCCCTATGCTCTAGTACCTGGACAATTCCAAAGGAAATTTATGAATGCTTATATATTGTATTTTGAATAGGTTTAAATTTAGTTTCTGATAGAGAATATGTGTAAGACTATAGATCATGTTGAATCATAAAGGTCCACAGGAGCTTTCGGGACACTTAAGACAGAATCCTACTTAACTTTACACTGCCAATAGGCAGTCACCCAGCCACATGACTGCCATTTTTGGCACTTACATACAGTTTGTGGTTCTACTCCATATTCAGTGTAGATGCATGAACATGAACAGAATTCCAGGCAAGTACACAGCTTCATATATGCACATAAGTCATGAAAGCATATCTAACAGGAACACATGCCTAACGTAGAGAGGAGACTGGCTAATGCCTCATCTGTAGCTTGGTGGTTAGAGCACTATGTTGGGAAGTCAAAGGGATACAGACTCAAATAGTCTCTGAGTAAAGGGGAGCCTGGAATCTGCATATACTGCTTCTCAGGGCAGTACCCTGGCTACTGGGTCAAAACATGAAGGGGTCCTACTCCATTTGTTTTTTGCTGGGCCGTAGTTTTGGGATTTATGCTCAGGTACAGAGCTGTATATCTGCAAGCCAGAGCACAGCCCATAGTATATGTGCAGTACACTGTGTGAATGCTCACAGATCCACATTGCATGTGGTGAAGGATCACAAACCATGTGTAAAGGCCAAAAAATGTCAGTTTTGTTGCTGGAAAACTGCCATTTGGGAGCATAAAGTGGAATAGGCTTCTGCTGTTAGTGTTAACCTGACTGGCTCTGACTTTACTTGCAGGCAGGCCAGTGACTCTGAATTTGAAATGGTGAGCGGGAGGATGTCCTTTCCTGAACAAAAACTGTAGTGCCAATGCTTTTTAAAGACCTTATAGCTTCCCTTTAGTAGAGTTGTTATTTATTTGTTTCTTTGTTGGTTTTTTTTGTGCATGTGGGAGGGGGGTGTTTTGTTTTGGGGTTTTCGTTTTACATAATTTAATACTGTGCTATTTCTGTCTTTGACAGAAAAAAAAATCAGGTATAGAAACGTTAGGGGTGACATTTTTTGACCCTGCCAAAGTCAGTAGCAAAGCTCCCATTGACTTTAATAGGGCAGGGATTTCACCCTAGCTTTGCTGAAAATCCTCCCTTTTCCTACCATGAGCATGTAGCAGTTTGCTGTTAAGGTCAGTGTATATTCAGTTCAAGCACATATGATGCCATAAACTATTGTGATTTACATAGGATCCTGGAATGCTAAAGTGTAAAGTAATGTTCTAATCCTACAGACACCTACATACATTTAACTTTTGTACCCTGACCAGGATTTGCAAGATTTTAGCTTGCATTTGAGAAAGGGTACAAGGTACTAATTACATTCTAAACCCTAAAATTTAAAAGTGATATTCAGTATTTCATATCAGTTAGTGATTCACTGTTTCATAAATTGATGTGTCTGATCATCTTAATCTGTAAATCAAAAAATGATTTTTCAAACTTCCAGCTCCAAATAAACTAGAAGATTGAAATTATGGTATAATTTGTGATTTTTCCTCTTGTGACCATCACCATTAACAAAGGTCCTGAAACTAGAATAGACAATATTGCTGATGATCAGCAAGGCAAAACAGAATCCATCTGGCTACTTTTTAGTTCCAGGGTATTTGCAGCACTGACAGTCGTAAAAGCATTTTTTTTTGTTAGGTGGGCAGCTCTGAATCAACGATGAATCTTTTTTTACAAAGGATGGATGCTGGAACAAACTGATCCACTTAATGAAACCTAAGAGTTATTTTCATACACAAATATACACATGATAGATGGGCTGGGGTGGAGGCATTATGTGTAAATGTGATTTTTGTGTAGCTAACCAATGGACACATGGATATATGTTATTTTTTGCATGTCATTTCTATGCAGCTGAAAATACTATTTTATGTAGTGCTTTGCATACCATAAATACCCTTGAAAGATGTTTCTCCTCACTGATGTTTTTTTTCCTCCATTTTTAATGGATACCATGAAGAATTAGCGACAATGTTCAGAACTTTTGTGATTTTTAGTAAGGCATAAATGGATTGGAATCTTTGTCAGCCAATCATAGTGCCTTTTCAATATTACCCATTTAATGTAAATTATAGACAAAAAATAGTCCAGTTATTGTCTCATATTATCATCCACATCAGTAACTGTGCAGAACAAAAGGCATAAACTGGAGCCATCTGGTCTCTCTATAATGTTCTACAAAAAAGAAAAAAAAAAAGAAGTTAAGAAAAAGAAAATAGCCAGGGCTTCAAATAATAAAAGAACGTGATGCATTTAACTGGGATTGAGCTGTTGAGGTGCCATCAGTGATTAAAAATATTACTAATCTGTTTTATCACTTACTAGAAAATACATTTCTTCATTTAAAAATCATTGCCATTGCATATTTTATTACTTTATTAAATTAAAATGTCTTTTGCTAGTTACCTATAAACAGGAAAATATACTTTTATTTTAAGCTTCATTGTAACTCTCTTTCCTGTTGTTGCTAACAGTACATGGACCTTTTTTTTAAAAAGTCACATATGCTGCAGATTTTTATTGTTTTGACAAGTGCAGAATTCTTGAGCTGTGCTAAATGCCAGAATAAAGCCATATCAAAATGTAAAATGTTAACCAAAAGTGCCATGATGACCTGAGAAAAAAAAGTATTTAAAAGCCTACAATCACAAAAGATTGCTGATATTTAAAGAGAATATATTGTGACTTTTCTATGTATTAGAAGTACAGAATCCTTTCTGGCAGCTTGCAAGAATAGATATGAGTTTAAGAAGCAGTCATATGAAAGTATAAAAGACAGACAATTCCCCACTGTTTTACACTAGTGTCCCTATTCTATTCTGAAGTACATCAGGCCTGTCAAGACATCTCAATTTTTTCCTGCTAATAACAAAAATATGTAAATGACAAGAATACATTTCTAATACCCAATGCATTTAGTACAATGTCTCAAATGTTAAGTTTCCACTGTACTGTAGACCCAATAAACATTTAGGATCAGGTAGGCCTTATCCTCCCCCTTCCCCACCCCCCAGGATAATAGTTTGGATTTAATTTTTTAAGTAGTTTGGAATAAAGAAATATCTACTGGTAGCTTCCTAGTACAATGCTACTCTCTCTATGCTAGATTTTCTTATATTTTGTGCACCCACTGTTCTCACTGACTTCAAATGTGGTTTTAGGTACGTGTCAAAAACCCAGATGTTTTTGGTGTTTGTTTTTTCTCTTACTGCTATACTTACAAATTGACACTTGGAATGAAAATCAAAGACACATTATCTCATTAGGCTACCTGGATAATAACTATATCATCAGCACTTCAGGGAATCATGCTGTAATATCAGAAAACCAGACTCAAGTGAATATTTGAGATTCCAAATATATTGTGCTTTATTAGACCTCTTTTGTATATGTGTAGTTTGTTTGTTTGTTTCCTCTTGTGAACCTTATCACTGTACTATGTGAACAGGTAATATAGATTAATGAACTTATCTTCATAGAAACCCTGTGGGTTTCAAATATTTTTTCATTTTGCTGGTGGGGAACTGAAGTGAGACAAATTATGTAACCTTCCCATCAACATCACAGGGGAGGTTTGTTGTCGATGCGTGGCTCCTGCATCCTAGATAATTGCTTTGGCGTCATCCTTCTTTTTCCATTCATAATACCACACATTCTTCTGAAGGTCATAATAATTATTTTGCATAATTTTTCTTCCTGTATAACTCAACTCTGAGGACTCAGAAGCTTGTCATCTCCAGACCAGTATTATGATGAAGTTATCAGAAAGAACTGGTAAGTATGGTGGGTATTTTGGTCACTGGTGTGAACACCTGAGTGAGAAGGAAAATGATACTCCATGAAATGGTGCTTTGACACATTTGTACATCTTATTAGGATGAGTCAAATGCTTTGCTAATCATGGAACAGCTGAGGCCAGAATGGCAAAGCATTGTGGGATTCTTTAGAACTAACCATTTCACCACTTTTGAGTTAGGGAGTGGACATACAATACATATACTGAAGTAATTTGTACTGATGGATTTTTAGTAGTTTTCTTTTGAGATAACTTGGCTTAGTATTTGAACATTTGACCCTTGCATATGAATGTATATTGTGTGTCTGTTCCTTTTTATAGCAGTGCAAACATGTCATGGATAACAGAAAAATAGGGTTGAAAGGATTCTCAAAAGTTCATGAAGTCCAACCACCTGCTCAAGGCAGGATCATCCCTGTACAAGCAATCCCAGACAAGTGTTTTTCTAACCTGTTCTTAAAAACAGATTCACAAATCATGCTTCAAAGCTCTGGGATTGGGATGTTTGAGACAAGTGTGGCTGTCCTGGAAGAGGGCTCTGGAACAGAGAAGTTGGCTAAGTTAAGAGTACTGAGGTCAGACAAGAATCAAATCCTCTGAGAGCCAAGCAATAACTTTCAATGGAATGCAGAAAATTGAAACATGAGTTTAAGTTAAGTTATTGTGGCCTGGAACCTGAGTGGGAGCAGTGCAACAAGTCCTATTGGAATATACAGATGCACTTAGCCTTAGACTAGGGCAAACGGATTTAAGAAAGTACTGGATCAATATCTGCAATGCAAGGGTATCCATCCATTTCCAGTAGGAGTTTGATCAAGAGCTGCAACATATGGAGAAAAGAGGCATCCTCAGATCCTCTGTCAGGCCCCATTGGCTGCCTGCGTAGTACTGGTACAAAAGAAAGGGGCTTGGTGGTGTGGGTCTGCGTGGATTATCATAGATGGAATGCTGTTACAGTTAGAATAGAATGCCTACGTCTTACCTCAAACTGATGACAAACTAGACCTCCTGGCCAGATGTTTATGGTTCTCTACTCTCAATCTGGCTAGTGGGTACTGATAGGTGAAAGTGCATGCAGAGGGCAGAGTTTTCAATAAGAAGGGACTTTTTTTAATGTAATGTTACGCCTTTTGGTTTATGTAATGCTTCTCATAAATTTCAGAGACTGTTGGATATTAGGGCTGTGCAAAGCTTCGGTCTCTGATTCGATTTGGTGAAGATTTGGCCTGATTTGGTGGCCAAATGTCCAAATTGAATCAGAGGACCCTTTAATCTCTCCAAATCGAAGCACTTCCTGTCCACTTCTGGGTCTTCTGGGGAGTGCACTGGGGGGCCCCCCACACCCCACCTGGCTCAGTGACTGGTGCCTCCTGGGTCTGGGGGTGCACTCAGGGTCCCCCTATAGCTGATCGCTGAGTCAGGGGGCTTCAGGGGGGACCCTAGCATGCTCCCTAGCAGACCCAGAAGTACTTCTGCTTCACTTCTGGGTTTGCCACTGAGCACATGGAGGGCCCCACAACACTCCTGTGGGACTAACACTCCATGCTCCCCAGCACTGCAGCATTCACAAGCCACGCTGGTACCTTGACGTATGTAGAAAAAACATTGAAACTGTGTCTATGTCTGAATCGCTGATTCTCTGAATCAGCATTGAATCTTCAGATTCAGATTCAGCCTAATCAAATAAGGGACAGTGATCTGAATCAACAAATTGAATCACTGTCCCTGATTTGGGCCAAATCTGAATCGAATAGGGCCTGCTTCAGGAGCACCTACAGAAACTGAAAGTAGTGTTTAAGAGGCTGAAGGATAGTACTTAAAAATGAAACCAAATGTCAGTTTTTCTGAAGGGAATTAAGCTTTCTGGGACATGTGATCTCCTTGGAAGGGATGGGTCCAGATCCAGAGAAGGTGGAGGCTGTTAAGGCCTGGCCAGTTTCTCAAAATGTAACCAACAAATCTTGGTTTTGCTCTTCTACTATAGATGATTCATGGCAGATTTTGCCACCATTACAAGCCCCTTACATATGCTATCTGATAAGACAAAGTTCATCTGGACCAAGCAATGTCAAGATGCCTTTACAGAGTGAAAGCAGTAGTTGATGTCATCCCATATCTTGGGTCAGCATATCCTGACCCTCAGTTACCTTTCTTGGTAGATACACAGTTCAAGTGATATTGGCATCAGAGCCGTTTTGTCACATGTTGCAAGAGGCCAGGAAAAGGTAATAGCCTACACAATCCAAGTCCCAATATGTAATAACAAGAGAGATATCACTTGCTGTTGTGACCTTTAGCAAACATTTTCAACGTTTTCTCCCGGGGAGATGTTTCACATTAAGAACAGACCACAGTTCTCTCCAGTGGCTACACAGGTTCCAACAGGAAACTTGAAGGACAAATGGCTAGAAGGTAGAACAATTGGCTGAGTTCAATTAACAAATGGTGTATCACCCTGGGAAAAATACCATAATGCTGATACTTTGTCCCATAGACCTTATATAGTGGAAGTTGAACCTAAAGCTGAAGCGGTGGGGATATAGCCACTGTCATCAAGGGAGACAGCCAGAGATGAATAACTTCAAAATACAGGAGAAGCCAGATGGTTGACAGATTGCTGTAGAAGCCAATGAGAAGATGCCAACATTGAAAAACTAATAAGATGGAAGGAAATACAGGTTTCCCTTGCTTTATGCGGACTCTGTATATGTGAATTTGCTCTTATGCGATGACCCTTTTTATACACAGAATTTGTTATATGTGAGGTGAATTCACTCTTATGCAATTGGTGTGGTGGAAGTCTGCAGTTAGCTGCTTTGTACAGCGCAGTGTGGGAGTGATGTGCACAAAAATATAGTCTCCTGCATGGATCTGTGCTCCTCACTCATTGTCTACAACATGTTTCTGTGGTTAACATCCCCATTATGGTAACATTCATTACCACCCCGTGCTTGTGTGTATAGTCTGCTGCTGGTGAGTAACAAAATCGTCGTGTAAAAGTAGTAGAAATGGGCCTGGAGGTCAGTACAGTTGAGGTCTTGGAACATACCCTTATTTGTTACATTGTGAAATGGGTTCCCTTTATGTGAATTCGAGTTATGCACTGTTTTCCAGGAATGTATGTACAGCATAAAGCGAGGGCAACTTGTAGATAGTGGGGAGTCCCTTGAAGGGCAACACCATGTATAACTGAAGAGGTAGCAAGTAGTGTGGCCTGAGCTCAGCATTAGGCAAGGAGTACCCATGCAAAAACTTTCAGAATATGCACAAAGATCTGAGTTTATTCAAATATTGGTACCAAAGAAGGAAATACCAAATGTTCTTCAAGTTCAGTGTGATTCCAATACCAAAGGACATTTGGGCATGGAGAAGGGCTCTCATAAGGTCCAGTCTCTGTATTTATGATTATGCTGGAAAAAGGCTGTTAAGGAGTAGTGTAGGTCATGCAAAGTATGTGGTATCTGAAAAAGAATTAAGAATAATCCCAGGGCCCCAGTGGTCAGTACAGAAGCTGGATGACCCCTTGGAAGGAGAGCAATTGGTCTGCATGGACTGAAGTAGCTGGACTCTGGTTTAGAGGTACTGCAGACTGCTTTTGTGTGAGTGATCTGGGATTAAAGGCTTGTTTGGGCACACATCCTTCCTTTGGCCCATTGGCTTATGAACATAACCTGTATGATTTTTAATATAAAAGTGGGAACTCCCCCTTGTTTCTTGTGCCTGTTTCTGGGGCTGTGGAGTTGGCACAGAGATTTGAAATATTAAGAATATATATTTGCTTGCCACAAGTAAAGCAGGAAGATGAAGGCCTTGTGAATGCCCTGCCACTGAAAGAAGAGGAAGTAGTTCATTAAAATGCATTAAAAATGTCCAAGGAAAAAGAACATATCCCCTACTGTAGAGTCCATACCCTCAGATAGATGTGCATTTTAGAATGAAACTAAATCTCCCACCTTCAAGGAAAGTGACCTAATCACCAGTTTATCAATTCAGTCTCTTGTGCTGTAGTTGTTCTACTTTCTAAATATATATATATATATATAGTTTCATTAGAAAATAAGGACTCATTACATCTCAGACTTTTCATGGGAATAGGTCAGTTGAGGAAACATTTTGATAGTGTTAGAGTAATGGTACAAGAATGATGTGAGAGACAAGGATTTTTTGGGTGATATCTTTTATTGGACCAACTATATGATTGGGTTCAAGATAGACAAGCTTTCAAATGCAAGACATTCTTTATTAGGTCTGAGGAAAGAAGCAGGTACAGCAATAAAACTTGCTTCCTTCCTCAGACCTTGTGAAGAATGTATTGCATTTGAAAGCTTGTCTAAAGTTATCCTAAACATGTGGTTGGTCCAATAAAAGATATTATGACTAAAAATCCTTTCCTCTCAAGAAAACAGTTGGAATTCTTGGATCATTTTGTTTTGACAATTCTGAAATGAAAAATCCCAATTTCCTTTAGAAAATATCCAGTCTTTTCTAATTTTAGCAACTTGCAGTAAAAAGAGAGGGGATTAAAACTGCATGAAATATTGTAACATTATTTAAACAAAGTATGTTTTGTTTGACCTACACTAATTTTTCATTTAACATTTTTGTTTTAATTGTAGACTGTTAATCACAGTTCACAGAATGAATAAGTATTTCCCAACTGTAAAGATAATTCTAAATATACCTGTCTTTTTTACATCACATTCAGCTGATCTAACCATTAGTCTATTGGCCATTTTGGTCTCTAAGTGAATATGTCAGGTTGGACAGCAAAAATTACAGTTGCTTCTCTTTTTTGTTTGTTGTTTTTTTGTTTCTGTTTTTTTACTAGATGTGTTCCTGGATTTTCAGACCATAGGTTGAGGTCATGGCCCAAAAAGCTAGAAGAAATTTCACTTTACTTGTACACTGAGAAAATTTGTAATGCAATTTATGAGACAAATAACTGGAACATGGAACCATTTTTCTGAAACCACTTTTTAGGGTATACCTGCACTTTAAATTTCCCAACAAGTACAGATGATGAACAGTCAAAGTACTTGCAAATTTCCCTTTAAGGTAAATTCAATTAGATTGGCTATCCATCCATGGGAATGTATAAATATTTCTATAGCTGTTGTTTGAGATTTGTATTTTAACCTATACTTTGTGCAGGTCTCTCATTGGGTTTCCTTATAAATATTCATCTTTTTTTGAATGTTACTTATTCTTTTGTAGTATGAAACAAAAATTACATAGCACTTCACAGGTTCACAATATTTGTTGTGTATACTCCACTTAATTTAGTAGAAAGGCATATTGTGGTGATGGGTAGAAAGGATAGCAATTCACAGTAGTTGAGAATGAATTTGAAAATCTCACCTCAGATCATGACACAAACACCACACAAATTGGCATAATTTTGTTGTTACAGGTATTTCTATTGAAGACAAAATATTTTGGATGGGTTGATATAGCCAAGGATTGAGGTAAAGCATAAAACTGTGAGAGAACTGGCCTTATTTAAGTATAAAGAAGAGAAGACTGAGAAGGGACTTAATAGAAGCCTTTGACTACCTGAAGGGGGTTTGAAAGAGGATCTAAACTGTTCCCTGTGGTGGAAGATGGCAGAACAAGGAGCAATGGTCTGAAGTTGCAGCAAGGGAAGTTTAAGTTAGATATTAGGAAGAATTTTCTAACTAGGAGGGTAGTAAAACACTGGAACAGGTTACCCAGAGAGGTAGTGAAAGTTCCATCCTTGGAGGTTTTCAAAACCTAGCTAGACAAAGCTTTGGTTGGGATAATCTAGTTGGGGGTGGTCCTGGTTTGAGCAGAGGGTTGGACTAGGTGACCTTCTGAGGTGCCTTCTAACCCTAACTTTCTATGATTCTATGACAAACCTGATAGAGCTGTCATTCATGGTGGGTCACATGCTGATACCCTTAACTGAATAGTACTTTACAAGAGCAATCTGGCCCTTGGTTGTAATTTAGCCTGTGCAAAGGGCCAGAAAAGTTTATGAATCACTTAAATTCCAAATATGGCTTCATTGAGATATAAGTGATACATGGGTCTCATGATGGCTTGTCACTATTGCCAATGTTATAGGAAAATCTAAGAAACTTACTCTTACTATTTCATCTCTTGTATCTGATGGTTTATGGTGCTGTTATTCTGTCCTCTTCAACCCCCCCCCCCCACCCCAAGTTGCTTAGAGCTTTGTTACACAGTAATTTTAGGTGGTTTCTGGTATTCTTAACCCTTTGGATTAACACTTGAAACTAGTTTTAAGTACACTTTAGGCATCTTAAAGGTAGGTCTCTCCAGGGTATGTTTATCTTTGATCCATTTTACCCAGCTCATGTTTCATTAATGCAGAGGCGGGCAAAATGCGGCCCGGGGCCAGATGCGGCTTGCCAGGCCATTATATCTGGCACACTGGGCACCTAAAAAATTTAGAAAATTTATATTTATCTGCTCCTGGCTGCCTGTCATGCGGCCCTCGATGGCTTGCCAAAACTCAGTAAGCGGCTGTCCAACCGAAATAATTGCTGGCCCCTGCATTAATGTGCAGCTACTCCCCACAGATGAGCTGCTTAAGTTGCAGTCCTATAGAATCCCAGGATACAGTGTCTTTTCCCCCGCCCTCCTGTTCTATGTGGACAAACTTTCCACCCCCTAAATTCTACTAGCCAGGGGGTAGGTCAACTCCCACTTTCACCCCCAGGGGTGTGACCTTCCCACCCCTAGGGTTGCAACCCTGTGAAAATGGCCTGTAGAGCACATGCCAGCTAGTCAGATCTCAGGGCATGAACAGGTCCAGGAGGGGGGGTCTAGGGAGGAAGCGGGGTGGTGGGTGGAACAAGGTAGGGATCCAGATCAGGTGCCCATGAGCTGGGGCTTCATTTCTCATGGAAGGGGCAGCAGCTCCCCCAAAAGCACCTTTTCACATTGATCCCACCTCCCAGCTACCCCAGGAAGCACAACCAGAACCTCCCCTACACCTCAATTCCAAATCCCAATTTATTAAAACATGAGACTGTCTTTAATTTACTTCCTCTTTATTTCTTTATACAATCTTTTTTTTTTTTTACTTCTTGGCTGTCTTCCTTCATTTCACTATCCCTCCCCCATCCTCATTTCCCTTCTACCTCCCCTTTCATTAGCTACTCTCATCCCATTAACTCTTCTTCTCCCTTCTTCCTGCCCTCCCCCACCCATCTTTCACACCTCCCCACCTTGAACAGCCTGTTTTGGCTCACAAGCCTTTTAGGGATAACTCACAGCTATAGCTCCCAGTCAGACCTCTGCTTGTCAGCCCTGAAGTGGCAAGTCACAGTTATGCAGGTGGAAGACAGTCAGAGAAATTTTCTAGCTTTATGGCATGATTGCTTCGAACTCAAGCTAACAGTAACACTGTTCAACATTTGAGCAGCTCAAAGTGCAATGTGTAACAAGGCCCTTACATATTGAAAAAGATAAGTTAAATACCTCCTGGTGAGTGCGTGTCACTTTTCAAGACTGTGAATGTGCTAGTTACATTATCTATATTGTGTCTGGTGTGGGATTGCAATAGTTCATTTTAAAGGGTATGCCTAATACGTTATTTGAGGGTATTTACTCTGTGTAGCTGCTTCTACATTGCTATTATAAAAAATAATATAAATAGGTTATACAAAATGTAGTTTTTAAAACCTAACTTCCAGGCACTAGGATTATGTATATTTTTATCTAATTTGAATTATTTTATTATCTTAGCTGGATATAGTTCTTTTTTATTACCTTATAATTTAACGAAGAAATCCTAAGCGGGGAAAGTACACATTATTATATTTCTCAGTTATATGGTGTATATACATTTTAGGAACTGGGGAATGGTTCTGTGTTTTTAAATTGAATTATTCAGTTTACACCATCAAGTAACATGAGAGAGAGAATGATTCTCAGACTTTCATCAAAATCCTGAGATGTTAAATAGAACTTAGGCCAAATCTTTAGCTTTATGTCCATAACACTATTTACCTGGAAGTTGCTCAAGTGCAGCCTCAGATATTCCTTGATCATTTTGACTTGATGACCAAAGAGTTGAGACTTGAAGACAGTCTAACTCTGTCACAGGCCAGGTCTTGGATGAAGAGTAAACAGCTGAATAATTAATTTGGAAGCCCAGTCCTTTGAAATACTTTATCTACCTTTTCTATTAATATACACAGAATAAAGTTTACCTCAGATAGAAGCAACAGATTTTGACTTTTCTTGACATCTTTTATGTACCCTCATTTGCTCAAAATGTTGATGATGAAGCTGCTGGGAAGGTATCACAGACTACCCTCTAGAGGGTACTTGCTCAAAATTTCTGCAGAATCTGATTTCTAAAAAAGTTTCCTAAAACTAGTCTAATCTTGGATTCTAGAGCCTACTCTGAGATTTAAGCTTATGGTCCCTCACCTTCCCTGGTTCTCTGTGGCCCTGACTAAAAAAGATACTATCCAATTCTGCTCCTGAGAGAAGGAGTTTGCTGCTTGTTGGGGAAACTCAGTGAAACGAACAGATTCAAGCAGCACAGCAGACAGTCTCTTCAGTAAAGGCATTTATTGGAGCAAAGGCCAGCCTGCAAGAAGTTATCTGTTTCCTCTAAAGGGATTAATCAGTCCATCTGTCCCCAATTCAAACTTCATAGAGAACCCTCAAATTTTCTGATCTTTCTATCTGCCCAAAGTTCCTTCATTTCTCTCAGTCTCCTGACTCTTCTGGCCATGAGTTGTCAAGCTGTATTTTTTTTTTTTTGTAGCCTTCTCTCCCATTATCATGTTCAGCTCATGTGTCTGCATTTCACCTTTGCTGATGTGTCAACAAAGCTATTTAAGGCTGTGCTGACACTAAGGGTGTGTGTAGGTGAAATGGGGGCCCTAAATTTAAGCAGTGGGTTTTTAAAAATGCTGCTTCAATTTAGGGCCAAGTAAACCCCCATGTCATGCAGATGCCTGTGCACTTACCTGCCTCTCCAGTGGCAGGGAGGGGAGGGCAAGCTGCAAGTCAGTGGAGTGGTCCCTGGGTAGTGGAGGGGAGGGCTGGTGATTTCCTCTATGGCAGCGGTGCCCCACCCCCCTGGTACTACCCACCTGCAGGCACCTGGCTTGGGCGGTCCCAGGGGGCACTGCAGCCATGGAGGGAAGTATCGGGCCACCCGCAGCCCAGGAACCATACACTGAGGTCTAAGCTGCAGTATCATCCAGGAGGTCAAACCTAAGCCCATCACTTAGAGCAGTCTCTCCATTTCTTTTGTCTCTGCCTGACTTCCTGGGTTGCTACCAAGCTGCCTGCATGGGTTTTCTGCAGAGCCCCTGAGCTGCATGGAGCCCGCTGCTTCGCTCTGTGGCTGTAGGGCATCAAACTAAAACTCCTTGGAGGAGTTTTAGTTTGCTGCACCCCAAGTCATTTAAGGCGTATTACACCGCTGAATTTGCTACAGCAGCTGGAATTACTGTGCAATACACCACTGATGCATGAAAATACCAACACCAAAGCAGCGCAAAAGCATTTAAACCACTTTAAAGTGTCGTGTACACATGCCCTTGTTTTGTCTACACATGGCCAAAAAGTCTATCCTGCACATAGCCAGACTTGGCATGTAGCCATTCATTCTTTGTGCATAGGCTAAAGAGGTAAACTGGATCACACTATACTATGACAACAGGAATACAATTAGCATAGATATATTGCAATAAAACTGTGATCTATCACAGAAAATTAGGAGGAAAACAGGCTAGAGGAAACAGGTTGTTGATGTTATAGCTACATTAATGACACCTGACTCTGTCTTCACCATATTACAACTTACTGAATGACCCAGGTTGAATGTTCAAAAAAGTGTGTCTAAAATTAGGCTCTTAGGGTACCTATACACATGCTCCATCATGTTCTGATTAGAATGTATCAGATCGGGCTTGATTAATTGGGCTTCTGTAGACTCAATTAATCCAGCGCGCTGCAGCATCATGAGTATTTAATGTCCCACATTTCAAAATGGTGGTGTGGGCGCTTTAACTAAAATTCATCCAACAAGCTTTAGTTAAAGTACCCCCATGGCCATTTTGAAACATGGGACACTGAATAAACATGACATTAGGGTATTTTAATTAGAGCAGCTGTCTGGGAGCCACTCTATTTAATTAGAGTGGCTCTTTAGCCTGTGTCCAAAGAATGAATGGTTACATGCCAAGTCTGGCTATGTGCAGGATGGACTTTTAGTGTCAACACAGTCTTGAATAGCTCCCCCTCCCCAGAGCATGGTATAGAAACCCTTAAATTCTTATTTTGGTCTATATTGGTACATAGCTTACGTTTAAAAGTGCTGAGCATAAAGGAAAAGCCTAAGGAAAATTATGTTTATTTACTAAAATAAATAAATTAGAATTAACTGGGGTTCTAAGGCTTGATTATCACAACTGTTCTTACTGAACATAATATGATAATAAGTAGTGCTAAGATAAAAAAGTATTCATAGCATGTTTAATTGGCAAATGTAGTGTTTCTGTGATAAATTGTAACCATTTTATTAGTAGTTTCTAATCTTTTTTATTGACAGAACTTTTTCCCCTTCTTATTTTTAAAGTCAGTTCAAAATCATCTGAAAGTTACTGACTTGATATTACTGAAAACAGTATTCTTCCTTTAATTCCATGAGCAAGTACATCTCAAATAGTAGTACAAACAGTGGTACATAGCAGCCCAAGCTGCTTTTTCATTTCTCCCTAACAGATCTCTTCAAAAATCTTTCCAGATTTCTTCAGAAGTTTCACACACACCATGCATATGGTAGGAAATAAAAGGAAGAATTGTGGCAAAAACTGTGGCAAAAAGTTATAGTTCAAAAGCTACAGGCAAGTTTTTGAAGAAGACATGAGATTAGGTTAATTCTGACCAAATAAACTCAACGGTATATCACCCAAAGACATCAATGGGACCATGGTTGAGTGTTTCTGAAGAATCCTGTCTTAAATGTGTAAGAATTTTCGACTGTGCCAGTGATTAAAATGCCAGCTTTATGTCATACCTGGGCATGTCTACATGTGTATTAATGCACTTTTCCTAATGCACATTAAATTTAGTACCTCCAATGTGAGGTACCAAATTAATGTGCATTAGGCTGTGCTAATGCACAGAAGCTCAAGTACATACTTATTAGGTGATGCTTAATGTTCATTAGCCTATTTACTGCACATTAGCATAATAGTATTTTTTTATGCAATGCTTTAATGCACAATAAAATAGGCTATTGGGCATTAAAGTGCATGTGTAGACATGCCACCTGACAAAGGAAACCATATGAAAACATAATAAAAAACATCACTATAATATGGAAAAGGATGAGACTATTTACTATATCCCTTATAATAGAATTTTAAAAAGATATGGCTTCAGTGTTGCCTCCGTGTTTGTCTTTTGTGGGATTATTTTTCTAGATTATCATTATTTCCAAAACATTTATTTATTACTTTGGGTTAAATTATTATGTTGGTCTGGTAATTTCTAATATTTGGAGCATAAAATTTAACTACACACATTATTGCCAGCTACACTTATACTGCATGCTTTTCTCAGTGACTCAGAATCATGCATTTTATTTTCCCAAAGTGAGTCTGCATATGTCTGCATAAGTACAGTATGGGGCTTTGTGGGGTTGAGAGCTACAGCTAGGAGCATGGCAGGTGTTCAACAAATTGGCACATCATTAATTCAGCCTTCAATTGTTTAACAGTGCAGGAATGTAGTCTGTGTTTATGAGACCAGTGCTGAAATTTACTGAAAACCTCTCCTGTTCCAAGAATAATAGGGTGCAAGGTAGTTAGCAATGGGTTCCAAGTAGGATAGTCATTTTGAATCGGCATCTAAATCAAGCAGTTTATGTAGCTTTAAAAACATTTCATATCTTAAAAGCAGGATGACCGAAGTAAGTAAAATGAAAAAAATCATCCCAGCCATAATAACCCAGCACTTGTTCTGCATCTAGAAGGGAATATTTATCTAAATTTATGTATCCACCTTTATGACTTTCCCTACTGGGAAGACAGCAGCAGTGTTTTGGCTTATATGTATTAATACCTATAAGTGTGCATTCCCAGAATCCAACAATAGAAACGTCATCAATTTTCATGGTAAATGCGAAAGACAGATTCAGGTTAAATAAGATATATTTTAAAAGCTACAGAAATCTCCTTATCTTTTTATAGCCTCTTGGATTATTAATTCTAATCTTATTCTAATTAAACACTAAAATATATGTTTTAAAAATTAATTTTCTCTTCACCACTAATCCTTTTCTTATTTTTGTATCTTGCATGACATTCAGCTTGGACAACCTAAAATAAGTAAAGATATTTTTCTGTCAAGTCACTTTCACATTTTGGTTCTTATGCACCAGGCCCAGTTCTTGCACATGTGTGGAGCCAAACTGTTTGGAAGAAATCTTAAAAAAACCTGTTTTCACTGAATTTACTTGTAGACTGTTTAAAATTCAGAGCTGTTAGAACCAAGACAACTCAGCTGCAAATACTTATCCATCCCATTCCAGAGTCAAAATAGAAATCCTTACTGCCTTAGCTGGCATGTAGTCAACTGATTTTCTGCTGATTGGTAGCCTCCACATCCCATCAGACAAAAAGGCAGGCTGTACTCACTTCCTGGAAGTCAAGGCTTCACCATGTCTCTGAAGTCAGAGGAAAGGGGGAAGAAGATAATGGTAAAGAGAAAAAATGTTCTTTTATTAGGGTGGCTGGTAATGCAGTGAATCAATGACACAGGAAGAGGGACTGGTGAGCTTTGGAATGGACAAAAAAATAGGCTTTACAAAAATAACAAACCAAATAAAAACACTGTCAAGGGTCTTAAAATCTGTCAGTCATAAATGGATTACTAACTCTTTGCTACTTATGTCTTTACAGCCTCTGGAATTACTGCTTTATAGCAAACTGTATCACCTGCTCAACAGCCTGCTCTGCAGACTGAGCCTTTTACATTTAAATAAAAATTTATGAATAAAAACTACAAGACTATTTAGGCTTCCTCCATTTTACTCCCTGGCAAATTTTTCCTAGACACTTACTTATGTCACCCTGGAGGAGATCATTCCTCCAGGAGATTATTCCAATGCTAACTTTCAACTGAGGGCTATTAGCAAAAGCAAAGACCTTCCAAATACTTAGCAGTTTAACCTTAATTTCAGGAAGAAGCAGGAAGTCAGAGGTAACCTTGTTTAATGGGTGCTGCAGCTGTTAGAGGATATAATGTTACAGGATCTAATAATCAGAGTACTGAGTGTTTGCCGACCTGGACACAGACTCTGTCATATATCTACCCTGGAACGGACTGCAATGAATGCAGACAACTCCTTACAGCATTTTCAGTATAAGGAAACTGCAAACTGAAGTCTTAATTAAGGAAGGCTATACCTGCTCAAAAATGCATTCCCTAGAGCGGCTACTCTTTCAGTCTGAGTTGATGCCTTGCCCATAGCACCAGCTAGTAGTCATTTTCTTGACATCATGGCTTATTAGAATGAAAATAACCATCCCCCCTAAAGGGATGCTTATGGCTATGAAAAAAAAAAATCTTGTTGAGTGGGGCTCATTCCACTGGACAATCCCGAAGATAATGCTGGACTGGGCTTCTGGCTCTCCTAGGAGAATAAAATGAACTGCTTATCTTATGAAGAATACTCTCTAGGCATACAGTATACATTGTATCATTTGTCACAAGCTAGGCAATCATATCACTTTCCACTGTATAGAGAATTTCTTTGAGGTACCTGCTAGGGTTGGCACTTGGTAGACTACCAAGGTTGAATTGTAAAAGGCCTTTGGACAGCTGGAAGCAGAGAAACTGAACACAGCTTTTCTTTGCATCCCACTCTCAATACTCAAATGGACAGTAGCCCCTGAATACCTGTCTATTATGAAAATCTTAGATATAGCTGGACTGTAAACTTTTTGGAAAGGGAGCATGTGGGTAGGGTGAACTCCACAGTGCATGTGTTTGTGCAGTGCTTAGCACAAACGTGAACAATTTTGTTTGATTTCTATGCATGTGAAATAGCTAAATCAGAATATGTTCTTCAACCTAAAGTATTCTTCATGGTGCATTCTCAAATTTTTTTCATGAAGAGAAGGAAGACATGTTAAGAGGGGTTGAGTACAGTTGCCCCATTGTACTGTTACTTTTTGTTTTAGCTGCTAAATTACTGACATTTGTGGGACTGAATATAGGTCATTCAAAATTAGATCCTTTGCTGTTTGAAGGTTTTGTTAGAACCCATTTTTATGACCAGCCCAGAAGCATATAATTTAAAATGAAAAATATAGAAGTTAAATGCTTCTTAGATCTCATGCTCTTTGGTTTAGGAAAACTAGCCATACCCAAAATAACCAATGCATGGGCTATGACCTAGAATGTGGAAGACTTAGGTTCAAGTTCTGTTCTCACTGATTCAGACTAGTAATGTGAACCTGTATCTTCCAACTCCTGCATGAATTCTCTAATCAGCTGGCTATTTTGGGGTGGCAGTCTCCCAATCTCTTCTCTTTGCAGCCTATCAGTTTGTAAAAATAATCTAAAATCGTTACCCCTCCCATCCACCTTGCTTATCATGAGAAGCTTCAGAAAGGTCTGAGTTTGCCCATTCTGAATTAGGGTGACATTTTTGAAAACTTAAATATATTCTTCTAACCAGCATAACCCAAACCCTGTTTCCCTAAGCCGTGGTATTGCAAAGGTTCCTTTTCATACAAAGTATTAGTGGAGATAGTGAAGGTTTGCTTCTAAATGGGTAACCTCTGATTCATTTCTTCTACTTCAGCTTCTTTTTCAGGTTTTAGGTGAATATTTATAAAATCTTTGCAAAATCCTGGGTTCAATTTTCCTGTCACTATTTTTTTCTGCATTTCTTTTGTTCTGATCTTGCTACTTTAAGTACAGGGAATATTTGAAATTCCAGTTTCTCCACAAAGCTGAATATAGAAAGACTTATGGCTAAATCACTGTACTGAAAGTTGTGTGTCTTGGCTTTTTAGCTCATTTCCTAGTTTCCAAAGTAAAAACTTAATCTTCACCACAAAAATAGGGGAGATGAACTTGACAAATTTCAATTCTACTGGTCACAGCCAAATTGCTCATTGTTTAATTACATCATGAGTCTGTCAGACTCCTTTCTCCTTACTCATTCACAAGCATATTTTGCAGGAATTTTCTCTGGTTGGTAAAATGTACATCAGAAATTGCATATATACAAGCAAGATGAAACCAGGACTTGCTAACTATATTGTTTACTGTAGGAACCCATTATCATTAAAAAGTCCATGTGTCACTTGCTCTGTACTGAAACACACAAAGTTAAAAATGGATGCCCCCTTATGCCATCAAGTGCTTTCCCAACAGCTGCTAAAAGACTATAAGCATCAAAAGTTAAGTAGGCTCAATTTTTTTTGATTAGGTCTAGCATTTATTTAAACATGCACAATTTACAAGGAGATTTCATAAACATATAGCAGATACATGTATTGCACAGTGTGGCGGTGAGGTACCCCCACAGGCTCCTGAAGGAGAGAGGATAATCCCTGTGGGACCCAAACCCCAGAAACAACCCCCTATGGGGAAAACTTACCTCCCGCTGGGCAGCCAGAGCAGGAGCAGGAACCGTGGCCACAGCCATGTGAGCCGGCGTTACACTGGATGTTTAATCAGCTGTTTCTCTGCGAGGAACAGCTGGACCAACCGCGGCGGCCATGCAGGTCACCATGGGAAGATTTAAAAGCCCCTCCAGAACCTGGGCGGGAGAGGAGCCAGAGAGAGAGCACACTGGTGTGCTGCATGCCAGATGTGCTGAGGCTTCTGCATGGGAGAGGAGCAGCACAGCTGGTGCAGCACCAGCAGGCAAAACAGGGGAGGCTTTTGAGCCCCCTTTACAAGGTGGAGCAGGGAAGGCTTTTGAGCATGGGAGGCAGAGCAGGGGAGGCATTGGAGCCCCCTGTAGGAGGCTGGGGGAAAGGAGGTAGCTCCACATCCCTCTCCCTCTCAGCAATCTATTTCTTTTGAAAAAAAAGAAAAAATAAAAGAGAGGGGAGAGGTGTAAGAACAAAGCACCCTCCTCAGAGGCACTGCAGTAGGCATGACATTACGCCTAGATAGCCTGACAGCCTCGAGGGAGGGAAGGCTACACGTCAAGGCAGGAGGGACAAATATCAACTGAGCCTACTCAGATGTGGGATTCCCCTTGAGGCAAGCTGCAGTCAAGCCAGCAAGACCGAACCACCAATGTGCTGACGCCCATGAGTGGATGGGGTGTAGGGGAGGCAGAGCCCCATGGAACATTGCATCTAAATCATGAGTACTGCCATTTCCCAGGGAAGGCCTCCCAGGAAGAAGATCTCCATTGAACCCTCTCTCTTTATAAAAATAACATCAAGTCATGGCAGGCGAGTTGAGGGGAGGGGCTACACACCTGGCAGGCAGTGCAACATGCAAGGCCCCTTATATCACACACATCTTACAGTCATAGAGTGAAGAACTCTCTGAAAGCACTTCCTCTGTGTACAAGGGAATACCATTTACTGTTCAGTTTTCTTTTTTGTGTGTACATTGTATGTATATTACCAAGACAGTTTTCCTGCTATACATGGAGATATAAGGGCAGAATAATTGGCTTATAATTAATAATGGAGAAATTTAGGTTGCATACCTGGAAATGCTATTGTACAATGACGGGCATTACTTTTCCAGGCAAGTAATTTTTTTTCCATTTAGAAGGGTGCTGGATAAAACAATTTGCTTTAAATATGAAACATTTTTACTTGAAGCAAAATTATAAAATTGAGTTTCTCCATTTCTTAGAAAAGCTGCAGTGAGGGAAGGCCTGCTTTCAGGACAGAAGCTTTAGTGTTCATACTTTAGGAAAAGCCAAGTTTTGTCAATTTTGTGTCACCTCGAGATAAAATAACAAGGTGTCTGCTGCAGTATTTCTTGTCAGCCTAAATATTTATGTGATCAGTGCTAATTATCACAAATAGTGAATGTAGGTGAGAAAAGAAGGCATATTCCAACATAATGAGAGGATGTTGAAGCATTCAGTGCCTGTGCATACAGAATTCATGTATGACACAGGGTAGGACTAGCAACTATGCATATTATGGGGCCATATGCTTAATGTTGCCAAATCTGTATTTAGGATTCTCAGGAACAGGGGAAACATACTTACCTCCATGTCTGTGTCAAAGATGGTGGAAGTAAGCCAGAAACACTTGTACTATATTCTATGGTTTTGTTTCCCATTATAGGTTTTGAGTCCAAAGTCTGTTCCTCTCGCTTAAATGCATGGAAGATGCAAGGAAGAATTCTGAATCCAGTGCAATATGTTGTCAATTTAAAGTTTCAGACCATCTTTCCTGTATTCCTGGGGACATCATCTGGGGGCTACTGAAAATCAGTCTTGTTCTTCATTAACCCAGCAGTGTGCTTCTCTGAGGCTGACCTGTGGAATTTGCAATTTTGGACTGTATTCACAAAGGCATATCATAGAATCATAGAAGTAGGGTCGGAAGGGACCTTGTAGATCTTCAAGTCCGACCCCCTGTCTGAGCAGGAGAGAAACTGGGCTCAAGTGACCCCAGCCAGGTAGGCATCGAGTCGCTTCTTAAAGACCCCCAGAGTAGGAGCCAGCACCACTTCCCTTGGAAGTTGGTTCCAGATCCTAGCCGCCCTAACTGTGAAGTAGTTCCCCCCTTCCATTGGGTGTACACCGCCTTTTTGGCAACCAGACATTAGCGGACTTTCTTGGTGAGCCAGGGAGGCTTTTGGGCACTCTTGCCCCCCTTGCTTCTTGTTGGGATTGTCACCTCTTGGGCCCTGAGTATCGTCTCCTTAAGGAACGACCACTCATTTTGGGCACTGAGTTCCCCTGTCCTCGAGAACCCCAGCACCTCTCCCACAAATCTCCTTAACTTGTTGAAGTTGGCCCTCTTGAAGTCTAGGGCTACCGCCTTGCTGTAGGCCCTGGACACCCTGCGCTGGATGATGAATTCCAGCAAGCGATGATCGCTATCACCCAGGTGGTCCAGGACCTGGAGCCCCCTTACCAGATCATTGCCTGTGGCCAGGACCAGGTCCAACAGGGCATTTCCTCTGGTGGGACTGTGCACCTCCTGGGTTAAGTGGAGGTCCTGTATCTCGGCCAGGAACCTCCTAGAACGGTCCGACCTGGCTGACTGCTCCTCCCAGTAGATGTCCAGGTAATTTAGATCACCCATGACAACTACATCCCTTGCCTTAAGTGCCTCTGCAAGCTGGCCCGAAAATTCCTGGTCCAGCTCCTCCCCTTGGTTGGGGGGTCTGTAGTAGACCCCCACCGTTAAATCCCTCTCCCCACGCGACCCCCTTGTATCTTGACCCAGAGCACCTCAGCTTGCCCCTCCTCTGACCCCATTTTGCTAGCAGAAGATGTGTATTGCTCTTTGACATAGAGCGCCACACCTCCCCCTTTCCTTCCTTCTCTATCCCTCCTGTAGAGCCTATAGCCCCTAATACTAACTTCCCAGTCATGGGATGAATCCCACCATGTTTCTGTAAGCCCCACTATGTCTGGGTTTGAACTGGCTATTCTGAGGGCGAGTTCCTCCTGTTTGTTCCCCATACTCCGAGCATTGGTATACAGGCATTTAAGGCCTTGCATAGCTGTGCTTGCCCCCCACCCCCCCAATTAGGAAGACTATCTGGACCCCTGTTTCTTACCTGGGCACTCCTTGCATGTGTCACCTGCCTTGCTTGGGTGGCATCTCCTCATCTTCCTGCGGCCCCCTCCCCTCGCAAGGCTAGTTTAAAGTTCTCCATACGAGATCAGCCAACCTGAAAGAGAAGACACGCTTACCTTTAGGAGAGAGGTGAAGCCCCTTCCGCCCCAGCAAGTCCCCGGCCCAAAAGCATGAGTCGTTATCTAGGAACCCAAGGCCCGCCTGGCGGCACCAACTCTGTAAACACCGGTTGACCTCACCAATGCAGGCCTCGTGTCGCCGTCCCCACCTACTCATCGGAAGGAGAGAGCAGAATACCACCTGCGCCCCCTTCTCCTTAAGCTTGGCCCCCAGAGCTTCAAAGTCCTTCATAATGCGATTAGGGTTTCCCCTGGCTGCATCATTTGTTCCCACATGGATGACCACCATGGGGTACTGGTCTGCAGGTCGGATGTAGGCTGAGATCCTCTCCATGATGTCCCGAACCCGAGCCCCAGGCATGAAGCAGACCTCCTGTGTCATGGGGTCAGGCCAGCAGATGGGACCTTCCAGCCCACAAAGGATGGAGTCTCTGATGACGAGGACCCAGCATTTCTTCCTGCTGGTGTTTGATCTCCGCCCATTCCTTGTTGTGTGGGGAGTGGCATCGTCCCTGCTGGAGGCCTTTGCACTATCTTCCTCCATCACAGCTGCCAGGGCCTCAAACCTGTTCCCCAGGTGTACTTGGGGAGCTTCCACCACTCTAGGTCGAGCAGCTCTGGATCTGGACACCTTCTGCCACTCCTGCATTGGACACGTCTCTTGTGGGGGCTGTACAGTGGGCAACCGGGCCTGCAGAGAACATAAATAGGCATCAATTTCCTCCTCTGTGTCCCGGATCCCCCTCAGCCTACTCACCTTCGCCTGGAGCTCCCTCACCTGCTCCTCCAGGGCCCTAAGCCGGGCACAGGAGAGACAGGCAGGGGGACCACTAGGCCCCACCTCCCCCGGGACCCCACCGAGCCCCCCCCGCAGACAGGGGGGCAAGGGGCTGCCAACCCCACCAAGAGCTCCGTCTGAGTGGAGGCCTCAGAAGAGCCCATGGCAGGCGGCAGCACCACGGCAAGGCCCCTGGCAGCAGCGCTCCACATCTGTACCATGTGTGCTGAGTCGCATGTACTGCTCTCACTTGCTGGAGACACCCTTCTGGGCTGCTACCTCACGCCCGCCTTACGTGAACACCGGCGCAAACACCGGTGCGCCCTTACAGAGCACGCCTGTTTGCGCGCACTGTTTGCGCATGGCTCGGGAGCGCGGCTCCCTGTCGGGCGAGCTAAGAGGGCTCCGAAGGGCTTCCCCTTCAGATCCACCTCAGCTGCGCCCTACCCCTGCCCCATTTACCTTAGGGGGAATCAGCTGTTGCTGCCCCCTCTGCCATCTCCTCAGCTACTGCCGCCACTGTTTGCCGCTTGCTGCTGCTGCCTCCACCGCCGAGGTAAGGGGGCACACGTGTGTGTGTGGCACATGTGCACCCTGCTCCCTCAGCTCCTGATCCCCAACTGCCGGACGAGTTTACATCATCGCTCATGGTTCAGAAGAGCTAGCATCTCTCTTCATAGTCTAGAAAATGACTGTGATTGGTAAACCCTAAGTGGAACAGGAAAGAAGGAAATGGTAAGGGATTATGTATAGTCATGCCCTAGGAGTAGTTTTCTACCAACTGAGCAGAGCTACATGTGCATATGATGTGCAACAATAAACTCCAGTGCATTTTGTGTCAGAGTTTTTTGCTCCTGGGTCCCAAGTTTACTTGTGCACCTGGGATTACAGAACGTTGAGCCAGAAATGGAGCAGCCCTGGCTGGCAGGGGGCCAAGGTGATCAGCCTGCCAGCCCAGGGTTGCTCCAACCCAGCTCAACATGCTACAGAGGGGCTGGCTGAGGCACAAAGATGCTTCAGCACAGGGTTAGTCAGCAGGCAGCTCCCATACTAAAGCATCCTCTTGCCCCAGTCAGCTGGGTATGCGTCTACACATCTGTTGCTGTGCACAAAAAAAAAAAAACTCCACAGAAGGCTAGTACTTGTATATACAAGTATTCTCCTGCTGCAGAGTTTATTAGCTTAGTGTGGCCTAATAGGGCCACACGTGTAGGTGCTGAGACATTTAATGTGGAGCTAATTAGGCACCTCTACAGTAAATGTCTCATGTAGATGCGGGGGGTGTAGGTTGTTGTAGGGGGTGTAGGTTGTCATGTAGGTGTGCACACTTAGTTGTCCATGCAGCTTAGAACAGTATAGTAGTTTATCAGCAGAAAACAGAGGAACTTCAGAGACCAGCAACAAAAATTAACTTGGAGAGACTGGTGTGGTTTATAACAAAAGATGAGGGTGATATCTTCAAGAGCATTTATCAGTGCCCAAATTCCACGGTACTTTTTATTTACACTTGAATGGAAGCAGAGTGCTGCATACTTTAAAAGGAAAAAAAAGGACTAGGTGGCCTAATAGATCTAATGGTTTGTTTTTTTTTCTTGTTCTGTAAGTGCTGTGTATTTATGCTTTTCATGTTTTTGTACCATTTTTTTCACATCTTATGTCTCTTTATTACATGCTGGTCCTCCTTTGCTGAAAATATTTATTTTCCATTAACTTTTTCATTATGTCAATCTTTTCCCTTACACTCTTGCATTTTCTCCATTTTCACAGAATCTTAGAAATAAAGGTCTGATGGGTGGAGATAGAAAAGAGAATCTAATAATCTTTCCTCCTGTCAGTCAGAATGGTCATTTTATTAGTTGCATTTTCATGTGCTTAATATGGTTTCATTTCAAATACCCCAACAGAAAGATTTCTCCCACTTTCTTGGAAGCCTGCCCAAGCAAGATTGTGGCACAGTCTAATAAATGGAATTTCCACATAAAATCACACACACCTCTGAAGTCTATATTGCACCGAACAAACACAGTATTTTTCTGTCTGCCATCATCCCCTATATTTCTCTTCTGTAGTTACTGTTTACCAACTTTCTATTTCTTTTTTTCATCATGGAATCAAACTCTTAAGCCAAACTTCTTTTCTTTTCCCTCAGTTCCCTGCAGCAATAAACTCCAGTGCATATTGTGGCAGAGTTTATTACTCCCAGGTCCTGCATCTCCTTTCTTTTCCCATTAACTCTCCACTGCTTTTGTTTTTTATTCTTTCTAATTTTTTCTCATTTTCCCTACTTTCTTTCCTAATACTATTTTATTCTTATTTCCACCATTTTGATTCTCCTGTCAAAACTTTTTTTCTATTTTTTCCCTATTTCTATCTTTTCCTTATCCTGGTCTAAAATATTCTCTCTCCTTTCCGCTGTTTCTTTCTTTTTTTCTTTTCCAGCTTTCCACCTCACACATTGTTCATAAAATTCAATAATCCTGAAAAGATAAATCAACAATAAAAAAAAAATGTCAATATCAAAATACTTCACTAGACTGCACCTACTCATTTAGTCCATACTTCATGTTATTTCTATCTCCTCTGTTTTTTTTTAAGGTAATTTAGTTCCCAGTAGGAACATGAAACTATAGAAAAAATGTGTTCTAGTACTCTTGTAATATGTATACATATGTCTTCTGAATACTCTCAAGCTGAGGGAGTATGGGAATATAGGGAGAGGGAGGTCAATTAAAGCTAATTGATCCCCCCAAATCTGCTTAAAATGTCTATTTGTCTTCTGGGTTCATCAATGATTTCTTGACTGGTTTTATTTGCTCTTGGAGAAAAAAAGTTATCAATTATATAAACACTGCATTGGCAGGTTTCAAACTTCACTTTTATCCTATACCTACCTTGAGAATGGTAATGAGCTCACAAGATTTTCTAAGCCAGCCTAGAAGGGCTTGTTTGCCAGTCTTCACTCTGTTGTACAGCTTGATGCAGCTGTAATTCCCAATGGCTTATATATTTTACTAAACTCTTTGCAATGTCCTTAAGGATTATTCCTATCTCTAGTGCTTGAATCATTTGTACTCTTAATTCCTTTGTAGCGTAATCCACGTGCCTTCTTCGTTATGTAAACACAGGCTATGCATTTTCGATTCTAGACCAGATTTAAAGCATACTCTGGGGTGGGTACACATTCTTAATTTTCATTAGTATCAAGAGTAAATTAAAAATATAAATCTTATCTTTTCTGTTCTAAATCATATTTATGGATGGATATGATACTGTGGTCAGCTCTGAAATGGAAATAGTTTGCATAATATTATACTTAATTTTTTAACAAAAGCTATTATATGCAATCTTGCCTCTGAAAGATATTAGTTTATAAGTAATCATCACAGAATTGCACATTAATACAAAACACTTCCAAAAATCAGCATTCTCTACTTGTTGAAACTAGCAGAAGGCTCAAACTTGTCCAGAAGACAAAAAATACATAATCTAGTAAACCTAAGAAGCTGTCAATAGAGTTAGATCATTTCCCCACACACTATTCTCATTAGAAAATGCAGATTTGAGTCTAATAGAAATCTTTTTGGCAATATTGCTAAATTGTTTACTTAAACAATATAAGTGTATAAAGTATTTTGTTTCAGCATTTTAATTTTATTTCAAAACAATGTTTAATTTCATTATTTACTTCAATTTTATACAAAAAGGAAATATTCTAAACTTTTTCAGAATTAAATGAAACATTCTGTTTCAGGTAAAAGAAAAGTTTAATTCTATCCAAAACAATTATTTCATTTTTTAAATAGCAAACCACAGTAAGTTGCTTGTATAGCCTAACTACAATTTTACTATATAGTGAATATCTCTCCACGTTACCCTAGGAAATAATATTGCATTATTGTAATGCAGCTAGAAATATTAAAAAGAGATTAAATCAACCAAACCAACATTACTTTTTTTAGAGATTTCTGAATCCAGTTGTGTTGGACCCAATACATTTTTCTTTTCTTTTTTTCCCCCTGCAATCTGATGAAGAATGTGCAGATGTTGATGTAGACATTTTTTCCTTGTCAGCCCAGTAAAAGACATAATTTTAGATAATGAATTCTATTAATGCAATGTTAAGCTCTTTGGCAAAGCTGGTTGAAACTCAAATTTCTGTTTCAAAGGAAATCATTATTTCATTTTGATTCTGATTTTGGAAAACATACATAGAATTAACACTTTTTATAAACAGAGGTATTAAAATGTTTCAATCATGAAAATTAACTGTTTCTAATTTTTAAAGTGTTTATTCTCTGTATTTTATATACATTTTATTATTTTTCCATTGTTCTGTGACATATCATGTTGTATATATCCATATCATATAATGTGACATGTCACAGTATGATATAATTTGATGGAATAGTTTTATTATATTACCTTTAATCTAGTTTTAATTCTTAAAAAAGTTTAGGGCAGCCGCCACTTAGTGCTGATGAAAATACCTTATTTTCTAGTCTAGACCAAAATACCGCAATCTCTATGAAGTGGTACTGGCTGTTTGTGATTTTGACTATTCTTTATGTAGCTGTCGTAGTTAAAAATAGCTCACATCATATTACAAAATGACTTGGTATGACATGTATGCTTCTCTTACTCATATGCTGTGAGTGAGAGTGAAAGTAATAAACTAATATATAAGTAATTAAATGAAATACATTTTGAAATAGAAGTCAAAATTAAAATTTGATTTTTCTTTTGTAAAAATGTTTTCCAAAATGAAAAAAGAAATAGAACACTTTCCATTGGGTATTCAGTTGTATTTTATATGATTTTGCAAAGAAAAACATGATTTGGAAAAACATCAGCAACAAAAACACATTGAAAATATTTCATTTAAATGATATTTTCAGAAGGAAAATTGTAGTGATGAAAATATTCTGACCAGCTAGAACAAACATTTTCCTTCTATTTTGTGTTACAGGCACTTAAGTCCTGACTGCTGTCATTTACATACATGTATATAAAAGACTGTGTTATATCTATATATCTACATCTATTTATCAATATCTGTAGCTATCTCTCTCTCTCTCTCTCTATATATATATATATATATATATTGCTGACTTTTATATCTATCTATATATAGAGAGAGATATATAGATATATATCTCTATATATATCTATATATATATATCTCTATATATATTTATACACACACACACACAAGCCAGCAATACATGCACACACAGATATTTATATATTTTTATTTGATCTGTCTCTTTGTATCATTATAGTATAAAAGCACCAACAATTGTGTGTATGTTTTTTGAATCACTGAAATAATATTGAACAAAAAAAGTATTATCGTTGTTACTTGTCTTATGGTGGCGCGCATGGGCAACAATCAGAGATGGGGTGTACATTGTGCTATAGATCATTACTTGATTCTAGAAGGGGATATACTGGATATGTATGTATACCTAATATATTCTCTCTCTCTCTCTTTCTATACACACACACACACACACGTACGCACGCACACACACACACATATATATACACATACACACACACATATATACTTATTCATATATGCATGTGTGTGTGTGTGTATATATATATAGACATACATGCATACTTATATACATGTATGTGGGATATTTGTGTGTGTGTGTGTGTGTATATATATATATATATATATATATATATGTCAGTGGGATACTTTTCCCTAACTTCTATGGATTTTGGCCCATTGCATCCATGTTATATATGTGTCTGCTAGATCAGTTAGACCAAGAACATCAATCAAATGGCTTGCAGACTGAATCTGGCAAGTGGAGCTGTATGATCTAGGTGATGGGTCTTAGACTAACCCTGTGTACCCCACATCACCAGTGGGGACTCTGTATGCAGTGATCATGCCAGACTAGCTCATGGATCTGGACAGTGCTTTAGGAAGGGGGAAGCGGGGTGAGTGGGGTGACTTCCCCCTGGCGCCAAAGGGAAAGGGGCACCAACTGGCACTGCCCAGCTGGGGTGAGGCGCAGGATGGAGTTGCAAGCCGCTCATTTGGGGAGGGATATGGGGCAAGCATGGGGGAGTGTGTGCCCCCCAGGTCTGTGAGCAGGGTGAGGGCAGGTGGCGGCTGCAGGCTTGCCCCAGGAGCCAAACTTCCTTGCTATGGGACTGGATCCAGATAAGGCTATGCACAGGGCATGCCCTGTACTGGCCCCCCACACCCTGTGTGGTGCACAGAAAGCTAGAATGAGGCACACTGCATACAGAGTGTGGGCTGGGCCCAGTGCTGTCTGCAGCACTGCAGGTCTGGGGCACAGGCTGCACATGGTGCCCCAGTGAACTGGCCCCGCATACTGGCTGCAGTGTGCATGGATGTCCTGGGGCCCAAACTGGACAGGCCCTGGTGCCAGCATACAGAGCCAGTCCAGCACAGGTGCCACCTGGAACTTGTACCCCAAACTGACCCTCTGTGCTGCATGCAGCATTGGTTCTAGCCCACAAACAGCATACAGTGTGTACCCTAGAGCAGAGCTAGCACATGCTGCATGCAGTGCATGGGCTGTGCCTAGAGCCATGGACATGGCATATGACATGAGGAATCAGTCCCAATCTGGCCTGCAACCCAGCTCAGTGACCCTCATCTAGCTCATGGGGTTGGCTAAGTTTGACACTCCTGAATTAGATCATAGGAAAGTAGGACTTGGAAGGTCCTTGCTAGGTCATTTAGTCCACCCCTCTGCTCAAGATAGGATTATCCCTGAAAAAACATCCTAGCCAATTGTCTTTCAAACCTGCTCTTGAAAATTTCCAAGTATGGTGATTATACAAATTCTCTAGGTAGCTTGTCCCAATGCTTGAACACCCTCATAGTCAGAAAGTTCCTCTTAATTTCCAATTGAAATTTCCTCTGCTGAACTTAAGACCATTGTTCTTAGTTCTGTCCTTTATTGCCATGAATAATAGCCTGTCTTGATCCTCTCTATAATCATGCTTCAGGTATTTGAAGACAGTTATCAAATATCCCCTCAGTCTTCTCTCCTCCAGATTAAATAACCCTATGTTTTTCAGCGTTTTCTTACAAAGCTTGCTTCCTAGACCTTAAACCATTTTTGTTGCTCTGTGCTGGACTCTTTCCAAACTGTTGACATCATTCTTGAAGTGTGGGGCCCAAAACTGACACAGAACTACAAATGAGATCTCAGCAGTGTCACAACCCAGTGATTTTTTGTGCCTCGGCACTATGGAATTTCCTGGCCACATGAGAGCTCCTTTGCACAGCAGAGTGTTCTGCTGCAATTAAGAGCCTGCATGCAGAAGAGTTCCCACCAATTTGAAGTTTCCTTTGCAGGATGCATTTCTTCTTTGCAGCACAGAAATGCATGGTGCAAAGAGTTCCCGCTATTCGGATGCAAATTTGTGCCCCGCTATTGGCCAGTGCTAAATTATTCACACGTGGCGGCTAGTAATTGGCTCGCTGGCCGTTTAAAATTCCGCGTGACTTCCGCCCAAGTCGAAGAGCTTTGAGCACGCTGCAGAGTGCCTCTGAAGTTATCTGACTTGCGGCTGGCGGCCGATAGACTTGCGGCTGCCGATCGATAGAATGATCACCTATCGATCTTTCTTCCCGTCGCCGAGCACAACCCCAGACGTACCCCTTTCTCCGCCGGCTTAGAATTGCAGACGGATTAACTGGCTTGGGCCCCGCCAGCTGGAACAACTCGTGTGGTTGTTCCGACGACCGGACCACCTGCGTCGTGATTGCAAGCGGTGTGAGTAAAGTTTTTTGCAACCAATAAGTTGTGTCTGCCTCTCCATTCACCAGCCCGCCCTGACGTATGAGCGTAACTCGAGTCGGCCCTGGCCGTCCGAGACAAGCAGCATTGAACAAAGCGGAAGAATCTCTTTGCTTGATTTGCAAGCGATGCTTCTCCTAATACATCACAGTATGTCTTTAGCTTTTTTTGGAAAAAGAGCATGCTCTTGGCTCATATTTAGCTTATGAACCAATGAAATCCCCAGGTTCTTATCCACAACACTGCAGCCTAGGCAGTTGTTTCATAGTCTGTATCTGTTTTTCTGTATTACAGAGACATATAATACATGTAACAATTACATCATAACTACTCAATTTTACTTGGACTTTTAATTATCACTGTTTTTCCCATGCTTCTCACATTAGCATATACACATTTCAAGTATCTGATTTTTTTATTTTCCCCCCTGTAAACATTTTTAAGGATTCTTTTATTGTTTCCCCTTACTAAGTTTTCTTCCACATCCCTTAATTCTTTCCTTACCTCTGTTTAAAGCCTTCCTTATTAGATTAGCAAACCTGTACGCAAAAAACTCCTCTTTCCTGTCTTTGTCAGGGGAATCCCATTTCTTCCCAATAGTCCGTATTCTTCGTGGTTGAAAAACACAAAGTTCTGCTGATAACACCATCTACATACCCATGTGTTGACCTCAAGGATGTGTCTGCTCCTAGATGGACCTTTATCCCTGACTAGAAAGAACAATGAGAACACCACCTGGTCTCCCACCCACATCACCCTTGTGCCCAGATCATGTAGAGAGTTTTGATCTGCTCAGGTTTGCCCCCGACTATATCATTAATGTCACTAGTGCTCTCATGGATGAAAACCAGCAGATCACATAATTTTCCAGTGAAGTTATTTAGGGCCTTGTTCCACATTATACTATGACCTGCTCAAACATTGATGGATGTCAGTGCTTGCTCAAGTGTGGAGCAGCCACATGTTCAAGCCAGCAGGGACCTGGAGGACTGAAAGATAAGAAGTCCCCTTTCATTCCAGATTTCCCCATAGTGCCCTGTGCCCTAGGGCTCCCACAGTTTCCACTGAGCTCCAGTGCTCCCCCCTTGCTCCTCAGGATGCGCCTCACTACCTCCTTATTTATTTGTGGCTGCCCATGCTGTCTATCATGTGGGAGCAAGCCAGGCAGGCAAGTTAACCTTTCCCTGCCTGCCTCCTGGGGACAGACAGTGCGGGCAGCCACAAGTAAGTAGAGGTGTTGGCGTGGGTGGGGGGCACAAAGAGGAAGGGATTTAGGATTCTGGAGAGGGCAGGGAGGCAATGGGCCCAATTTGAGCCAGTGGGGGAGCAGGGTGGGTGAGATGTTCACATGGACGTGTAACCTATGTTACGTCTCAGCTCTGTGTTCTTGGGCAACCCTGGCACAGGATGCAGTCTGTCCCACTCACAAAGGACTCACCCCCCCCCCTCCCCTCCTCTACCTAAATGAAACTGATTAAGATGCAGTGAGAGACACACCTAAAACTCTCCAGATAAGGGTGACAAGAGTGAACAACTGCCCTAGGTCTCATTTACATCCGAGATGGAACCAGATGACCATTCATTTACATGAGAGATGGAGAACAGAAAGCCTGAAGCAGAGACTGCAGTGAATTCTGGGACCAGAGAAGCAGGAGAGCGCTGCATGATGGGGAATCTGTGCTTCCAATGTTAATCAACCCATGTTCACACACACCCAGCTCAGCATTTATCAGACCAGTTCTAATCTGGATTTGCTAGGACTTTTCCCCCCCCAGACACACGCACAGAGCTCTAAGTTTAATAGGCATCTCGGGCCGTACATTCCCCGGTCCCACTATGGGAGGCCTATTTAAACTTGATTGACTAAAACTCGGTTGCCGGGTTAGGGAATGCTGAGGCAAGAGACCGAGTCAGAGGGGGTATGGGCAACATTTGAACAATGGTTAAGGGTTCATCACAGCATCCAGCCTGCTGGAGCCCTAATCCCAGGTGTTTTCATATCTTTCCCGATACGACTGGTGGGAGTCCTCTTCACAAAAGGTTATGATCACCCCAATAATTGTCTTAAGTCTGTTAAAAGACTATAGTAAGATCTGGAAAAGTCATGCTAAGCTGAGGCTTGTGCACAACAAGTAAAAATCCAAAATCCTGATGCTGCAAGCTATCTATTGTTCCTGAAGAAACCATGAGATATCCCATCAGTATATCTGCCACCCATAGGAATCTCAAGCTGGCTCCCAAGTATTTGGGTTACTCCCTAATCTTAAGTGTTTCCTGATTATCAATCAGTTTCCTGAGATGGTCCAAACCAGATAACCCCTTGTCAATAGAAAAGACAATGATTTACACCACTGAGGGT
>NW_005843098.1:276679-291279 GCF_000455745.1 Alligator sinensis
TTGAAACACGTAAGGGGATCAGCTTGTACAGGCTGATTGACCCAGTTTGACTCAGACATGCCCTTATGAACTGAATGCTGGCCCATGAGGGTGTCAGCTGGACACCCAGCCGGATTCAGAGGGATTCTGTTCACCTGTGTGCTTGTGTCTGACTGCATTTTATTGTTGCTCTTATGAACTGATTCTTGGCATATGAGGGTGTCAGCCTGTCCATGCTGATCAGCCTGGCCAGGTCAGGTGTGTCATGTTAATTTGTGTGTGTTTGTGTGTATGACTGATTTGGTGACTGGAGCAACCCAGTCCCATTGAGACTGAGTCCTGCAAGATAGCTCCACTGGGGGTAAGGGCTTGCAGAAGGGAGAAATACAGCTCCATATAGTAACACAAGCAGCACATTGACAGAATCACCAAGACACTAGAAACTATCCCTAATAAATGAGCACACCCCAAAGTAATGGGCAAATTTGGTAAAACCTAGAGTGACTACATATTAGTGTAACACAGGGCTGGCAATTATTTTGGGAGGAGGGCTGCTTACTGAGTTTTGGCAAGCCATTGAGGGCCCAAAGACAGGCAGTCCAGGGAAGATAAATTTTAATTTTCTAAAATGTTTAAGATAGAATGGCCTAGTGGGTTGCATCTGGCCCGTGGTCTGCATTTTGCCCATCACTGGTGTAACATGAGCTAGGTAACAGATCAGAAATAAACGTAGGCAGGAATGGCATAATTTTAAGGCACCTAATGAGTACTTAAAACTCAGGTGCTAATGTGTGGATAATCCAGGTATTCAGAGCTCCAGGAGCTACCTAAAATATTCAGATCTCACAAGTTCCTGACTATAGAGATTTCATTTTTCAAGAATCTCCAATGTACATTTCTAGGTGTACTTTGGTGTATTTATACTAAACACATAGTTTTGTTGTCATTTAGAATGTGTGGTTAAACTGTTTGATTTAACTAAATCCACTTCTAGAATACGAAAATTTACACAATATTATGGTAAGTACCAATTAAGCAAGCACCATTACAAGTACCAATAAGGCACATTTTCCCAAATGCCTCTCTCAATTCTCTTGAGATGCAACATCACTGTTATTCCATTTAAAGATTTATTTTTGAGCTAAAACACAATTTATTGTTGGTTTTGTTATGTATCCTAGTGTTCATGTAAGTCTGAGATGAGGGGTAGAAGAGCCTAAATGACCTTGGCTTCCAAATCTCATGTTCAAAAGTGCATCTCAGTGAAATACAAGCTCCTAAATATCTGAGTCTAGTTTAAAAATGGTCTTAGTTGACATAATTATAGTCTATGATTCAGTGGCAGCATGTCCCAAACCAGAACATGCTTCAGCCATGCTTCAGCCATCCTTGCTCCTCTGCACCCTCTAAACTCATAAATAATTTCTTCAGTCTTTGGACTTCAATGTGTTTCAGAACAGCCATGGGAAATAATGGTTTCACTGGCCTATTCCAGGTTTGGATAAGCCTGACAAATGCATGGATGGATGGTGCTGGGGACTGGCTGGGCTATCACATATCACCACTGAGACACTGACAAGTCCTAAAGTCATTTAGGACCTTTTGCAATTTTTACCTGAGATTACCAAGTGCATTCTCATTTGTCAATGGAACTGCTCAAGTAATAGTCACTGAACTATTTATTCAATAGCATCTGTAATATCATTTAAAAAAATGTTCAACAATTTTACTGGTTTCTACTTCTGCCCGAAGCAGAATTAAAGTTCCACTTTTAAGGATCCATTTATAAAAAGTGTTGGTGCACCAGACATAAAATCGGTTATTTTCTTTATCTTAACACAACATTACATGCTGTCCTGCATTGGTAATTGATTTGTTTATGGCACTCACTAATTCTCAATATTGTGCCACTTTTCTATCAACAAGTAGAAGCATGAATGGAGAAGGTTATTATTTACTAGCCACAGCTCAATGCACCATGTAATCAAATCTTTTGTCAGAGCATCCTGCCACATAATCAGATCTTGTGAATTGTCAAAGGCAATTTTATAAATATATATATTCATTTAAAGCCTCAGTAAGCTTGTCATGGCATGGGATAAGCACATTTTTCTTTTATTTTTGTAATATTCTCTCTCTCTAAATATGTAGTAATTCCATTTTTTTCAAGAATACTTTCTGCAGCAGAAGTAATATATTCTCTATCTACAGTGCATTCATCTCTACACAGCCTAATACTGTTGATAGCTGTTTTACTTGTAATTCATTCTCTAGATGATTTTCAAAGAATCTAAGAAACGGTTTGCTGAACAATGGCAACAGGTGATACTAATGATGATGATGATAAAATAGCAAATATACATTAAGCCTAATCAGGACATCCCACAAAAATGGTATATTATTTTGAATTCTGTGAGGTTTGTGACTTTGGCTACAGCGTCATGTTTTGGTTCTGGCAGGCTGTTGAACACCGTTAGAATTTTTATTTACTACAAGGAATGGGAAGTTTTCTTCATAAGGTTCATTGTATTGACTAGAATGACTAAGTCCAAAATCGATCTGTATCTCCCTGAAGAGGCTGGTTGATACACCAATAATAGGAAAAGAAAAAAAACATTGCACAAATGTTCTTAGAGGGCAAAAAACGCATGTTTTCTAAGGAATGACATTAAAGGACATACATTGTTAGGAGATGGAGATATTTTCCACAAAATTACTATAAAGGTAAGTTTATATTGTGTCTGTGTTAGTATCCAAATGTCTATATAGCATGTGGACTCAAAGGAATGTTGACATTAATTTAAAGTCATCCACAGATACCCAAAAGCTTTCAAGCCTCTGTTCTAATTACTTGTATATGAGGTCTCAATATCTGCAGTCAGACAGCCCCAAAGAGACAGCCCATAAGCATCATGCAAAGCATTTTACAGTTCAAGCAAAATACCTGTTATTTAGTGTCTACTCTCCATACATCCACATTTAATCTCCTGTAATTAGAAGATGATGATGAAGACATCTGCCAGATAAAAAAAAAATCAAGTGGTGTGTCAGCCAGAACTATAGTAAGGAAAAACAAAGGGACAGGGAGAAAAAGACATTAACAATACGCCAATTAAAACGAAGAACAAAACAGCTGAGTAGAGATGGACGGCAGCTTTCTGCAGACTGGACAGAGAATGAGCTTTGCAAAAACTTCCCAGGTAGGTTTGGAAAAGATCTAGCAAAGCACTGGAAAAAACAACACTTAACAGATACATGATTGGATAATATTTCCAAATCTATCTGTAATTGATCAAACTTTAAAAAAACACCGTTCATCAAATACATTTTCTAATCACCAGAATTCACTTAGCAAAGCATTAAACAGTGGTTGACCAACTCTTGATTACAATGACTTCATGATTTTTAGCACTGTCTCTGCTTTGCATAACATTACTGATTAATTGATGTGTTGCTTATTGATTTCTTCACATCAAAGATTCAGCGTTCAAGGGAAGACACTTTCCACTGTTTGCAGCTCTTTTTAATGTGCCAGCTGCAGTTGCACAGGTGCAGAATACGACATCTGTCTGCAGTATCAATTCACAGAATTTTAACCATAGCTTCAGTGACGTGACCCTAGAGTGTGACTATCAATTTCAGAGGGCTGGTGAGAATGTACAAGTGTCTTTTAATGAAACCAAAATTCTACCCTGATGTGTGGAAATGGGACAGATGCTTTGTATTGGCCTTTAACAAGGAAAGAGATTAACACATCTGTTCTATATCCTCTTCATTATAACCAAAGGATCTTGCCTTACCATCATAGGATAATACAGGATGCACTGTAAGCACACCTACTCAGTGGCTGTAAGGCTCAGTAGAGAAATGATACAGTGGTTAGGAAAGTAGTTTGGAATAGCACTTGGAAGACCAAGAGATTTGGGGTATATTCACATGTCAGTTAATTGCAGGTGTAAATGCAGGTCATGAAGAAATATCGTAGTTAGCTTTGAAGAAGATAGATCAGGTACACAACTTCATAGCTGTGGCAGCCAAGAGACTAATGCTGGTTGCAAAACTTGAGAAGCTGGGCAAATACTGACAGCTAGCTTGTGTGAAGTTTGAAGCTGGCTCGTGGATGTTAGTGGTATATCTAGACTATACCGATTCACCTGAACTATATAAGTATTAAAGATGCATAGAAAATGTTTTTTTCTAGCTTCTTTGTCCTGTAATTCCTTTAAACAGTGAAGGGGCCAAGTCCTTGTTCTGTCAAAGTCACTGTAAGATTTATAATTAACTGTAATGAGTTGTATTTGGCCTTTGTATTGTGTATCTCTTAACTGTAATGTTCTACAACACTAATTTACCTCAAGGATAGACACTGAGAAAATCTGAGTTCAGCTTTTTAAATCTGCCTGTCTAAGAAGGAATATGATAGAGGATCATAATTAAATTTCTTCTTCCTTGACCTAAAATGTGTCGCTGTACCTGCCTATGGTGATAAATACTAGCACATTCTTATGAAGAAACAGCAAGAGGCAGTTGGCTAATTTTCTTATCAAAAGCCACTGCTGTGTTCTTAGGCAAATGAAAAATTTAGATGTTAAAAATGAAAGAGAATACAAGTATATGTGGGAGTGGTTTCAGCACCAAAAATGCCCATGTTGCAAAAGGGGGCTGTTGTCATCATGACCTTCCACTAATAAACATTAAAGTACAGAGCTATTTAACTTAATTTTGGTAGTGATTCTTGCAGTGTATGCAAATATAATTTAATTAAAGATGAAAAAAGTTACATTTGGATAATGTGTTTGACCTCCTGCTCAGTTACCAAGTATAAATATATTGACCCTATTCTACTGGCAAGCATAGTGCAAATGAAACCAAATATATATATTATTTTGTTTATCATGTGTTTGTGTGGTAGTATCTAAAGTTGGTTAGGCGCTTTCCAAGTACAAAAGAGAACCATGTCTATCACAGAGATTGTATTATACACTGGAAAAGACAAAAGCCAAGAAAAAGGGGTGCAAGAAGCTCAAATGAGCAAGGTGAGACTAGGCATTGGTTTTTATTTGCTAGATTTTTGTTTTGTCCTTTAAAAAAAAAAAAAAAAAAAGCTGAACATGCCCAAGTTACTCTTACCCTATCCTTCCCTTTCTCCTAAAATTGATTCTTAGGTTCAGTTCTGGTATCGTCCCATACACATGTTCTGACGCATTCCAGTTAGAACATGTTAGATCAGACTTGATTAATTGAATGAATTGTTGAATTATTTCTCAGGGTATGTTGAATTGTTTCTCAAGTGCTTGAGCAACCTGAATCAGGTTAGGTGACTTAATTTGAGCTGCCTAAACCTGAGTTGGTTTCTGCCACAGGCAGACGGAGGTAAGTTGGGGTCGGGGGAGGCACCCTGGGGGTATTGGCACTTCCACAGTGATGGTGGGGGTCAGGGATTGGCAGGTCTGGGGGAGTTAAAGCATCATAGACTGGGGTGAGTGGCTGGGCTTTTCTATCATCAAGGCTATACTGTGAATATGTGTACATGTTTGTTCGACAAGTTAACTCATTTCAGAGATGAACCAAGTTAGATCAGGTGCACCCTTCTTAGAATACTATGAGCCCTGTGAACACCAGGTATTTTTGTCAACTTACCCTTGGCTAGGTTGATCTAAATGTAACACTTTATATACCCTCAGAAATTACGTCAATGACTCACCGAAGGAAGAATCCTTTTTGGGTATTTGTGCCTCCATTCACCAGCAAATTGTCCCTTTAAGATCCAGAGAATTGGTGGCTGATAGGCCTGTGTGAAACAGTTGGTATTCAATTCAGATTCAGATTCAGCTGATTTGGGGGACAGTGATTCAATTCAGTGACTCAAATCTTTTTGAAAGAATCCTAGAGCTTTGAATTGATTCAGACCTTTAAATTGGTCTCCTGATTTGATTTGGATTTGGAGATTCAGCCACCGAATCAGGCTGCATCTCCTCCGAATCGACTCACCATCCAAAGCATCAAACAGCCCTAGTGGATGAATTTGTTCCAAAGGTCTTAAGAATGGCTTAGGTGATTCATGACTACTTTGTGTGGGATCTCTTAATAACACCAATTTTACTTAAATACATCTGACTAACAGACATAGCTCACCTGCTAAAAGCAAAATGACAGTTCAAAACTCTTAGGTCTGTTTTTCTGTTTCAGAAGATGGACGTGAATTAAAATAAATGATGGAGACAGAGACAGCATTTGATGGTGCAAGGTAAAGAGACTCTGTCATTTTCAGTATCAGTGAAGTGCCATTTGTTAAGAGGTTAGAATATCTAGAGTTATTCAAATATATAAGAAATCAGGAAAAGAAAGGAAGGAAAAGGAAAAAAATTCTATTGCATATGTATTTCCTAATGCAGTACCTTGAAGGTGCTCAAAACATGAGTTTTTCTGAGTAGCAAAGCATAAAAAATTCATTTTTCAGTAATGAATATACAAGTTAACTGTTCAATATGATACTCATGCAATACAAGATACTTCCTTGTGGCATAAAAGCTATGCAGTGAACATTTTCAGAGCTCTTTTACAGTAAGAAGGGCACCGAATTTGCTAGTTAAGTTTTTGCTTGCTCCATGTTAAGAGATACCCAAAATTTGTATGATTCTGTAAATAAAGCAAAAATAAATTCCACAAATAACTAAATATTATTTTTCCTATCTATCCTCCCTTCCATGAATTTTCTAAAGGAGAAGAAAGTGTTTAGATGCTGAATTAATGTAATCTCATATGGAGATTCCTTAATGCCAAATGGCCTGAATTCATCCCATTGGTTCTCCAGTACTTTGTGTAGGGTTTTAGAAGCAGTGGTGGCCTGGAAACCTCCTTATGGCAAAAGTAGACTGGGAAGCATTGGCATGCACAGTTAATTAACCTGTCATGCTAAGTATTCAGGCTGCTACGATCTGTACAAAAGGTCAAAGGACTAAGCAAATGAGAATGTTTTTTGTAAAATGGAGTGTTTAGCTTTCACCAGCCTTTGGAGAGGAATTAAAACCATCATAATGCAATGCCTTCTGTTCTGGTAATTTCACGTGGACAGGCTAGTGCCACCTTGTGTCATTATGTCAAATACTAGAGAGATCAATTAGTAGACTCAGTATTGGGCCCAGGAAGCAAAGGAAAGAAAAGCCTGAATTTCAAGATCAAGATGATTTTAAATGTGGGGAGGAAGAAAAATACCTGTTGATTGTAAAAAAAAAAAAAGAAAGGATTGCACATTAAAAACATTGAAAATTGAGAGTTTGAGCTGAGCCAGATCATGTCTTACTGTCTGAATCACATTTTCCTGGAAATAAGAGAAGAGGAAAGGCTTAGCAAGAACAAACATATTTGGACTATCTCAAGAACAGATGGGACAAGGAGGACATTGGGCAAACTGCCAAGGGAAATAATCTTAACAGTTTCAGAAGATAGGCCAGGACCCTTATACCTCAGAGATGACGACTAAGACACTGAGGGCATTTCCTACCACACCAAACATTTAATAGGATCACTAAGAAGTTGTCAGAGGCCCAGGGAGCCAGAATTAAGGAACACATTTATTGTGAAATGCATGGATCCAAAACCTAAACTGGCTGCATGTTGGACATGAGCTAAACCCATTTCTCTGGATTTAAAGAAATAAAATGCACAACAAATTGAAGTAAATTAGTGCAACAAGGATATCAACTGCTATTAAGTCTTGGAATACCAAAGTATATTTACAGTGTCTTTCTACATTACTGAATTTAATTGAAACATCTATTTTCCTACAGCACAGCATTGATATGAATGGTATGCTTCAAAATAGGATTAAAATTAAAAGCTTTTGGCTATTATATGTGAGAACCCATGAAGATCATGAAGGTCTCAGAAGACTGAAAAAGAACAAATAGAATGCTTGTCTTAAAAAAACTAAATACAAGAAGAAAACAAAGTTTAACTTTGATATATGGGAAACTACTAGAAAATATCATTAATATTTTCTAACCACTTAAAGGATAAGAAGAATGATAACTGGATATAAGGGTTTGTCAAAAACAAATTATACCTAACTAACCAAGTTTCCTTCTCTGAAAGGTGATGGGCCTGGGTGGGGAGCAGTGGATAAAATACCTCAACTTTAACGTGACTTTTGTTGATCATAACTGATGAAAAATGGTCTAGGTAAAACTACCATATTTAACTGCTTCCCACCCGCCTTTACCCTCAAAAGAGGAACCCCCTACATGCCCCTCCCCTCCAGTTGGGGAACATGATTTTCCTTTGCTGGAAAAAAAGCAAGCCTGGAGTCTCAAAGGCTGTACATGCCATACAGTTGCCAAGATGGCTGCTGTTTGTGACAGGCTTAGCAATTTCCTGATTTGGCACAAGGAAGTTCCTGCTGCCTTATCCAGGCTGTTTCTTGGGATGCTGCTCTTCATGAACACTGAGTTCCCAGGGGAACTAACTTGTCACAATGTCAGCCATGACTCTAGAAAAATCTTTTCTTTTTCTGCATGCTGCCTTCCAAAAACATGGTGCTTTTTTTATTTGGGAGCATGTGTAAGGTGTTCGTCATAGAGAACAGTCTAGTTCTCCTCTGTCCTCTATTGATACGAAACTGGATACCTTTATGTCCTCTATTTTTATCTTCAAGAGAAAAATAGAGGACGTAAAGGCATCCGGTTTCATATCAATAGAGGACAGAGCAGCAGAAAACCAGAATGTCCTCTATGATGGCCACCCTAAGCATGCAGTATGTAAGAAAGTAAAGTACTACAAGGTGAATGCACATCTGGTTGGATAATTTTGTTCACAGAGTAGTAATCAAGAGCTAAATGTCATATTAGGAGGAGGTCTCAAATGGGGTTCCCCATAAGTTGGTACTGAATCTGGTAGTTTTTCATAACTTCACTAATAATTTAAAGAACAAAACAGGGTGTACACTTGACAAATTTGGAGATGAAACCAAGCTGAGTGCACTTCAGAAGGCAATATTAGGATTCAAAATTACCTTGATAAATTGGGAAAGGAGGGGGAATGGTCTGAAACAAATAAGAGAAGATTTGGTTAAAGAAACACATGTGAAAACTTTACCATGAAATAAGCAATGCACAAATAAAAAAAACCAGAAATTACTAGCTAGTCTGCAGTGCAGCAGAAAAGGGTTGCAAGCTGCATGTGATCCATCAAAGTAATATTTCTGAGGAAAAAGTGAAAAACATACTGTCTTGTTTTAACAGAACTGTTGTGTACAAATCACACCTACATGATTATTCTGCAATATTCAGCACTGGTGTAACCTAACTTGGAGCACTATAGCCATGCATATGTTTTCAAAACCACCAGGAGATTTCTCATGTATTTTTCACTCCCAGTACAAAAGCGTACCGGGAGAAGGCTATATACAGGCATTCCAGAGGACAGGCAGGTGCCATAGAGATACTCTGCACTGCTGATGGTGTGCAGCCAGGGAGCCAAAGTGCATGGATCCCAGCAAGCTTTCCGGGGTCCCCTGAATGCTGGAGAGCGCCAAGAGCAGGGAGCACACAGGTCACTGCTGACTGACTGGCTGCACTCAGGGACTGTACGCTCCCCCTGCGAACTCCTACCCATAGCATCATCTTCCTCCTTCCCTTCCAATGTCAGGCTTTGAAACACAAGATCCACAACATGTCTATTGTCTTTTCACTAGCAAACCAGTCAATTGCCCCTCCAGAAGCCTACAATGGATCCTACCCCTCTCACACCACTCAACAGCCCCTCTTCCAGTAAATGTCAGGGAAACCCTGGCAGATTATCTCCCAATATGCTGGGATGTGACCCAGCACCTGGCCTCACAGGATTATGCTGGGGAATGAAGGTTGCCTCAGTTTCTCTGTTCACTGAACTTCCACCAGCATTGTCATCTGTGACCACTGTGAGGGGATCACAGGCTGGATTGTAGTCAGATGCATCTAGTAAGGATTGGGGATTCCCAGGTGAGGGTTGGGTGTTGCTCATTTGGGTTGGGTCGGATGCTGGCAGTGCCAGGTTGGGTGAATCTTGTTGGTGTCAAGTGCTGGTTGGTTGGGATGAGGTGATTCTAGTCAAGGTTGGTTATTAGCAGGTCACATCAGGTGCTGCCAAGTTGGATTGGATGCTTGCTGGGTCAGGGTTGGATGTTGCCAGGTTAGGTGTTCCTGGATGGGTTGGGTGTTAGGGGACTGCAGTCAGGTGAATCTGGTTAAGTTCAGGAACTGGCAGATCAGGTTGAATTGTGCTGGGTTGAGGTCAGGCTTGAGTTTTGCTGGGTCAAGTTATGTGAATCTGATTGCAGTTGGGCACTGGCAGGTTGGGGATGGATGAGTGTGGTGGGAGTCATGTATTTCTAGGTCAAGTCAGGCAAAATAATGGTGAGACATAGATGTTATGTTTGTCTCAGGACAAGTTGTATCTGAGTTCATCCTGAAGCAAAAAAGGACTGGGTCCAGTATGTATATGCATTGCCCTTCCAGTTGGGGTTTAGTTTGCTGCAGAATGCACTGCTGCTTTTCTTCCATTAATTCAAGGATGGAACCTCAGGACTACCATACAGGTGCTTGTTGTGCTGTCCCAGGAAAAAACTGTTAGCACTTATTGCCCCTTAGACATTTTTAAAGTTTGTCCCAAGGCAATGGACAAGAATGTCTGAATGATTGCACTTTGTCCTGGGAAAAGAATATTTCTCCTGGGACAACACCAATTTCTGTTTGTAGCCCAGTTTTAACCAACTCAGCAAAACTGTAGTCACTAAAGGTATTTAAAGAGTGTTACTGTATAAATTAGGATATAGACTTCAATATGTTTTTGTCCATGTAAAAATACCATTATTTTTACTGTTAGTACTATTTTGAAAGTGTCTTTGGTATTTTGATAAGGAAGAAGAATTCATTTCAAGAATTTTGGAGAGCTGCCAAAGCATTTCATAGCATGTCCCTCTTGGAAATGTGACATTCATATCAATAAGAAAATTGTATCATAAGGAAAGATATGCCAATTAACCCCATTAATGTCAAAAGAAAATGCATAAATATCAATCTATATTCACATGATCACTAGTAATAGAATTAGATGGGGTCCATGATTGTATGCACTGAGTACTGTGTAATGTGGATCTCCCAAGCAATGCTTTTCTTCAGACACATAAAGTCTCTTTCTCTTATCCTTCTTTGGCTGAATTGAAATTCAGGATTTTGCACCTACCCTTTCTGACACTCCCCAACTTACCCCCCTCCCCAGAAAATCTCTTGATCAGCATAAAGAATTTAAGACTCAATTAAGGTTTAGAGTTCATAGATTTCATAGACATTAGGGCTGGAAGGGACCTCGGAAGATCATTGAGTCCAGCCCCCTGCCCAAAGGGCAGGAAGTCAGCTGGGGTCATAGGATCCCAGCAAGATAAGCATCCAGTTTCATCTTGAAGGTGTTCAATGTAGGCGCTTGAACCACCTCTGGTGACAGGCTGTTCCAGACCTTGGGGGCTCGGACAGTAAAGAACTTCTTCCTTATGTCCAGCCTGAAACGATCTTGAAATAGTTTGTGACCATTCGACCTCGTCATCCCTTGGGGCGCTCTGGTGAACAAACGCTCCCCCAGATACTGGTGGTCACCCCTGATAAACTTGTAGGTGGCCATCAGATCACCCCTGAGCCTGCGCTTTTTCAAGCTAAAGAGCCCCAGGGCTCTCAGCCTGTCATCGTAGGGTCTGCTTCCCTGACCTCTGATCATGCGCGTGGCTCTTCTCTGGACTCTCTCAAGCTTCTCCACATCTTTTTTGAATTGTGGAGCCCCAAACTGGACACAGTACTCCAGCTGCGGCCTCACTAAGGCCAAGTACAGGGGGAGAATGACGTCCCGGGATTTGCTTGAGAAGCATCTATGGATGCAAGCCAGTGTTTTGGTCGCTTTACTAGCCGCCGCAACACATTGCAGGCTCATGTTCATCTGGTGGTCAATGATGACCCCTAAGTCTCTTTCTTCTAGATTCTAGATCTACACTCCATTTTAAATACTTGACAATACTACAGCCCATATGTAAGATAAAATCCTTTGTTGTTTTGGGAACTATGCTCAATATAAGTCAAAATACTTTATTATTATCTTGTTGTTTATTATTTGTATTTTGTTAGCCCTTAGAGGCCTAAGTCTTACTGTGTTAAACAATTTAGGAACAGTTAAGAGTGAGAGTCTCAGCCATGAATAACTTACAGCCTAACTTAACTTAATGCCAAACCTAAAGTTCTATCTTCTCAATATAATAAATTCACATTTCCTTTACTTTAATTGCTTTTTTCCCAGAAATTATTCAGAGCTAAGGAGTCTGCTGGAGATCTATTTAATTCTATATGTGACTTTTAGCTGACCAGTATTATTTAATATGAGCCTCTGAACATCAGCTGATTCCAACTGCCTCTTGCAACAGCCTCTTGAATATATAACTCCCAACAGCAATATTCTGTAAAGCATTTAATGAGGCAGCATAAAGGAACAGATACTTAAAGCCATATTCTAACCTACTTTAAAATGGCTACCTTAAGTGTCTGTTCCTTTATGCTGCCATAATAGCACAGAAGTTCAACACACACAGACTGATTTAAAAATGGTGGAACTCAGCCTAAGATAGACATGGATGGATGTAATATCAGACTTAAGTGATTTAGGTTATACCAATCTATCAAATTTGTTTACCAGATCCCTTCCTGACTCAAGTTAGATCATAGTCCCCTGGCATCGAAGGCTGCTTTGTGGGTCCCCACTAACCCTGCCCTCAGAGGGTGGTTTTCTAATTTTAGCTTCACTTGTATGCTCCAGCCAAGTGAGCTGTCACAGAGCCAGCAGTAGGCAGGAAGTGGGGCAGGGAGCCAGCAAAAGTGAGGAGGAGGGCTGTGCAATAGGGCTTTCCCTTCCCTGCTGCTCAGCCCAGTTGGCCAGCTCAGATCCTTTCCCCAGTCCCATGCCCCTGTGACTGGCTGGAGGTGGGTGAGGTGGGGTGGGCAGTGGAGGCCTCTGCTCCAGCCCCAGCCTCAGTCCCAGTCCCAATCCCCACCCAACTCTGAACCAGCACAGCTGGGGAAGGCCTATGCAGTAAGGGCTTACCTTCCACTGCCCAGCCTGACTGGCTCCCCTGGCCCCCACATGGCCACCAGCTCCAGCCCTCAACCGCTGACTGGCTGTCAGTGATGGTGAGGGGGGGAGCGGGGACCATGGCCTCAGCCTCCACAGACCTGAGGCAGCACAATGCCCCGCCCCCCCGCCTTGCTTCCTGGCCTGGCTGGCCAGTGTAGTTCCCAGCCCTATCCCCTGCCAGTGGCCAGCTATCAGTGGTAGGGGGGGGAGGGAGAAAGCAGAGGCCCCCACCATACAGACCCCCTCACCTGCGCTGGCTCAGGTCTAGGGGGCCTAGGATCAGGACACAGGCCTCTGCTCCCCTCTCCCCCACACCACCACTGACAGCTGTCCAATGGATGAGGGGTAGGGCTGGGAAGAGGGGCAAAACTGGCCAATCAGGGGTGGTCATCTGCTTGGCTGCTATGCTACTCAGCTAGGCTCAGCATTCTCCAGAAGTCTGCTGGGAGGTGTATGGTAGTGCCTCCAACCTGCTGGCCTCACCAATGCTGGCAGCCTGCATGCACCGCACCCACCCCCAAAGGGCAAACATCTGTCCTGTTTGCTTCCGACCTAACCTAAGGTGCTTAGAGTAAACACAACTGAAATCACTCCTGCATTGGGCTTTTTGAACATCTGTATTTAGCCACATACACATTCTTCCCATAAAGACTGATGTTAACTTATAACCCTATGTTTATATTTTGGGGGTTGATTCTCCATTGCCTTAAACCTTTTGTGATCATTTATCCCTACTCAAAGTGTGTGTAGGTATTTAGAATAATAATACTGGTGTTTTATACCTACTGTAGGTGTGTAAGATTCAAGAAGGTGGCAACTGGCTGGCCAGTGTAGTTCCCAGCCCTATCCCCTGCCAGTGGCCAGCTATAAGTAGTGGCAGGAAGGGGGAAAGCAGGGGCCCCCACTATACAGGCCCCCCTTCTGTATATATCCATGTCACATGTATACATTTTGTTATGTCATAACACGCAGCAAACTTTTCACCATAGAGGGGAACCCTTGTGTTAAACCCACTGCATGATAGTTTCAAAATGTAGGTGTCATTTTTCATTGCATCATTTTCCATTGTGAGTCTGACATTTCTTAATAGGCTAAAAGGGAACAAGCCAAAAATTATACCACAGAGCTGTTCCAAATATGGAACCAAAGTTAAGTCGATCTAAATGCCTGGTTGTACCAGCATTCACAAAGCTTAAATTGCCCTAATAATACTTCACCTGATTTAAAGTTAGTTCACCCCAGAGGTGAACTTACTTTAGATCAGACTGGGTTAACCTGATCGAGTAAGGGTTAACCTTGCCTAACAAATACCTGTGTGTATTCACAGCACAACCTTGGGGCTGAGAAAACCCAGCCACCTGCCTCAGAACTGGGGCAATGCTGTTTTACCTCCCTGACTAACCACCCAGGATCCACTGCCTCCCAGCCAACCTGTGAGAACCTCCACAGACCTAGTGGCCCCCTAGGACCTGCCAGGC
>NW_005843098.1:291310-294674 GCF_000455745.1 Alligator sinensis
CCGTGAAGACCCACCAGACTCCCTGGGACCAACTAGACCCCTGTGGACCCACCAGACATGACCCCAGACCTACCAGCCTCTCCCAAATCTAGCTTCTCCACCAGCCCCACTAATCCTGTTAGTCCCAACTTCCTTACCTCCAGCTGCCCAGGTGAATGTCTGCTTTTGGCATAACCTGACTCAGGTTTAGGTGACTCAAAGTAAACCTCCTAATCTGAGTCATGTTGTTTGAACCCATTTTCTCTCTCCAGTTTATCTATATATAACTTGATTAACATACACCAGAACCATCTCACTATTTAAATAATAAGTGTACCAGGAAATCTGCATACATTTTATATAGAACTTTTTTTTTTGTTTTACAACTACCAATTTTTTTCCTTAAAGTGCGAAGGTGTTGAGAGAATTCACAGAAGGGAAAACTTTCATTTAAAAAATCCTTAGTTAACTTGGGGGATAATTTTGAGACTTTTGGAAAGGAATGAAATTACAGTCCTCCGTTTAGTACTATGACTTTATATCCCAAATAGACCACAAAATTATTTATTGAACTCTTTTGAATTTTTCATTTTTTTTACAGACGTATGAATATGAAAAAGTCATCATATATTTGCTTCAGGTATGATGCTTCTTTGTAGGCATCCTAAACCTGCACCATACATAAATCATCTCACCATTCACATAATCAGGTGTCAGTAAGTTATGTGCTTGTATAAATAAATACTATGTACACGGTATTTGCATATATATTTCTCAAAAAATCTTGCCATCTCAATAAGGAACAACCAAGATTTACACCTTTAGAAAAGACCTGAGATAGAAGTAACTGATCTTTTATGTAGAAAGATTTTCAATCATAAATATTTCTTTTCTAAAACCTTCAAGGCTTTGGAGCACTTTCAGAAGAAAATACTTTCAATAAGTAATTCTTTAGTAGCTTGGAGTAGATAGTTTTTTTACTTGCAAAGAAGCCTGAAATTTTTGACACAGAAAACACATCCTATATCACTTCACAGCACCCTAGCCTTTCAGTATCAGTCTACCCACTGTGTTCACTCTATATATCCACAGATCTCTTTCTAAAACAAAAATAATCCCCAAAGTTTGTTCCCTTAATATAACAAGTTTCTTTTTTCTACATGCAGGACACATCCTGATTTTTGAGAAGACACTTCTGTTTCTCTTTTCACTGAATGGCTCCTACCTTTATAACCTGCCATTTGCAATATATTTACAACTTGTGATTACACATTAACATTAAATATTTTGTACAAAGCACAAATCTTAATAATCAATGCTTATATATATTTTCCAAAATAATTTAAAAACATAGTATAAAAAGTTAAAGTTAGAAAGAAAGAAGTTTTAACATCTGCCTGTATCATCTGCATAATCACATATGGGATTTTTATGGTTTAGAGTGTAATCTTATTTGACACATGAGGATTGTCCTTGGGTGACAGAAAGCAGAAACTCCCTGAATGTCTTTGTTTAGCCTAGATGTCTCATTCAATAAAATAAGCAACGAATACCCCCCATAAGAATGTATTATTATATTCCCCAAGCATTATGGGTATAAAAAATAATTGTAAGTATCTCTTAAAATTCAGAAAAGGCACTAGCAAGTTTATAATAGCCTCACCTTATGAGCATAAGTTATAATAGTTTTATTACTAATAATTTTGGGTTAACATTAAGTTTTCCTCCCTACAGCTATTTTCTAAGTTTGGCTGTTAATATTGATGTCTTGGATTCATTTCCCCAGGTATATTAATTTTATTTTCTGTCCATAATTTCAATGTCTCTAGGCCCCCTGCTCTAATTTCTCTGTATTCAGTAGTACATGAAACCCTTCCAAACTTACTGGAAAAGGTTAATAATTCCTCTTATTCTCTTGTAAATTAGGGATCTGGGATGTAGAATTAAACCAATGATCAACCTGCAACTCTATATTAGAAATTAAAGTGCATTCCATGCAGTAAATCACTCAAAAGAATGCTATTTATTTTTGATGGGAAGTATGCATTTGAATGTGATGTAAAATCCTGATGATGCACTCATTTGATCATTTCAATATACGTGTTTGTTGAATAAGTGAAATCTGTACTATGGAAGAAAGCTGTTCACAGATATCTGTTATTTTCTGTAAAACACATTCTTTTCTCACCAAAACACACAAAGAAAAAGTGTTTTAACAACAAATTCTCTGTGTGTATCTTTAGGCAGTTTGACCCTTTGAAATGCCTCTTTACTAGATGAAATTTGAAACTAAATGTCTTGCTGCTAATGCCTGCTGGCTTCTAACTGGAAATTAAAGATGAAACATTATTTTTGAGGAGCAGGGGGAATGAAAATACTCCACTGTTCAGGTCCACATTCACTCTTTTAAATATAAGACGTTTTAATAAATAAGTGAAATTTTCTGAGAGCAATGAGATCCCATTCCTGGACAACATTGAGCAATCTGGCACTAGGACACAAAAACACTTAAGCTAAGTGCAAACATTTGGGGAGGTTAGGGAGAGGTTGAATTGGGTTAAAAATGGCCACCCAATCTTAGTTCACCCAGATGTGGAACTTATACTTAGACCCAGTCTCAGTGATCAGAAATCAGTCTAAACCTATAATAGTGCAAAGTTCTGTGCACACAGTCTGGTCTAAAAATGGTGGAACTCAGTGTAAGACAGACCTGGATCAATGTAGTATCAGACACAATTGATCTAGGTTAGACCAGTGAATTGAACTTCAGTAAAGATACCTGCATGGCCTGGGGGATGGGAAAGTCCAGCTGCTGGCACAACCCTGGAGCTGTGCTTTTCCTACCTGCTCCCCTGGCATTGGACTATTTTTAACACCCCAGCCACCCCTCCCTCTCCCCCTCCCCCTCTCCCCAGAGCAGCCAGCCCCTGCCCAACCTCCCATCCTGCAAGCCACTCTGGGTGCCAGATTTATTAGCCTTTGCCAATGCTGGGAGTTTAGCAAGTAAGTATTGATGTAAAAGTAAGTAAAGCGTGTGTGGGATGTGGGGGTAGGTTTGTTGCTGGGTTGGGGGGGTAAAAATAGCCCTTGTTTCCCCCCCCAAACTTCCCACAGACCCCATAAGAGTCCCCCTGATCCTTCCAAACCCTACAGAACCCCTGCAATCCCCCATGGACTGCTTTTGCCTCCCCAATCACTCCCATGATGCTGCTTGTCCTCCCATCCCCCACAGTTTAAATCTTGCCCCCATCACTCTATGGACACTACCTGCTCCCCACCATCTTCCCACAGATGACTCCTTCCCCTTCATTGTTGCATGGATGCTACCTGCCCCTACATCCCACCCCCATCCCTTCTGTGGACCCCGCCTACTCCCCATCCTTCC
>NW_005843098.1:294705-296678 GCF_000455745.1 Alligator sinensis
CCTGCCACCCCATCATTCTGCAGATGCCACCTGCCCCCCCCCATCCCCTTTGGACCCCTGATCCTTCCTCCGAGACTGCTTGGCACTCACCCCGCAACCCTCCCACTATCCCCTCCATCTTGATTTACCTGACATTGGGTGGACATTTTAAACATGATCTATCTCCTCCTAACCTCTCTGAATGTCTGTGTTTAGCTTTACACTTTAAGAACAGGAGCAGTCCCATTTATCATGCTACAGGACTAGGGCAGCTCCCATGTGCTTAAGTGGTTTTCTGAATAGGCCTCAATTCAGTGAAGTGGCTGTTTGCTTTAGAGGCTTACATTTTGAACTTAATTGCATAGCATATATGATGAAGAGGAAAATTCCTGATCTTTTAACATTGCTTATATATTAAATTAAATACTATTTTGTTCTTATGATTTTCATATGAATAAACAACAATCTTATTTACAAAGTACTCCACTTATTATTAAGCATATCATATTGCTGAAGTAACGTACAACTCAAGAATGACCAATATAGTTCAATAAAGTTAATCCACAAACTTCCTTATGACTGTCTATTTCAGTTTCTACTAGGGCTGTGTGAAGCTTTGGTCCCTGATTTGATTCAGTGGAAATTTGTCCCAATTCGGTGGCCAAATCTCCAAAGGACCCTTTAATCTCTCCAAATCAAATCAGAACCCTCCGCATTGATTCAGAAAGATTCAGAGATTTGGACATAGAGACAACTTTAAATGTCTTTTCTACATACCTCTAGGTAGCAGGGGCTTGTGAGTGCTGTGATGCTGGGGCACATGGAGTGTCCCACAGAAACATGGGGGGTCCCCAGCACACTTGGCAGCAGATGCAGAAGTGGATGAGAAGCACTTCTTGTCCACTTCTGGGTCCAGCAGGGAGCACACTGGTGGTCTCTGCACCCACCTGGCTCAGCAACTGGTGCCTCCTGGGTCTGGGGGGGCACTCAGGGTCTCCTTGTGGCCAATCACTGAGCCAGGGAGGCTTGGGGGGGGGGGGTCCAGTGCACTCCCCAGCAGACCCAGAAGTGGACCGGAAGCAGTTCTGGTCCACTTCCGGGTTTGCCATTGAACACATGGAGGGCCCCACCTACCTGCTTCATGTGCCTCAGCATCACAGTGATCACAAGTTGCGCCTGCTTCTTCAAGGTATGTAGAAAAAAACTTTTAAAGCTGTGTCTGTGTCCTAATCGCTGATTCTTCAAATCAGCATCGAATCTTCAGATTCAGATTTGGCTGAATCAAATCAGGGACAGTGAATCAATTAATCGAATCCCTGTTCCTGATTCAGGCCAAATCTGAATCCAAATTGAATAGGGCCCATTTCACACACTCCTAGTTTGTACTGGAGAAGATTTTTACTCATAGCATTCAGAAAATGCTAATGGGTAATAACTAAAGTTTGATTTTTCCCTCACAAAACTGGCATATAAGCAAAACACAGTTTTCTAACAAGTAGCAGCTTACACTATTTGGAATATTGGCTAAATGTAATTGCAAGTTTATTCTTTGTCTATAGTATGTGACATAGAACTATGTTAGACAGGCAGCTGGGTGGCTGCCTGAAAAGTGGAGCTTTGACTTGCATAGGAAGACAATTTTGTTTAGATGTTCTAAGAGGAAAAGCCTGTGGATTTTGACATTTTTTCCTTTTAGAAAGAGAATTAAATTATTCACTGAGCTCTCAGGGGATTGGTGTGCTGGGGTTCCTGAAGTTAAAACAGAAAATGGAAAATTGCTCTGTTGTTGCTTACCTCTTGTGTGGAATGACTTGTCTATTGATCTAAAAGATGAATGCAAAAATTAAGTTGCTTTACATACTCTTTCTTGTTTCTTAAATACTTTATTAATCATTAATGTTCAAAAAAATTAAAAAGTAAAGATATCTCACTTACTGTCACTGTATACTTATTTAATAAATCCTTGCTTCTCGAGCATGCATCTTTTCCACTCT
>NW_005843098.1:296709-326154 GCF_000455745.1 Alligator sinensis
TTGTTTCAAAAGGCTTCATCAAAAGAAAAAATGCTGAAAATATGTTTCATGTTTTATTTAAAACACATTTTAGTTTGTATCTGATGCGTAATTTCATGTTAAAAACATTTCCTGAAATTTTGAATATAAAAATTTGTACCTCACTTTTTGAAAAGAAAAAAAGTTGCATTGTTAAAACCAAATCAAAACTTCAGGCTCAGACATTCAAAGACATTCATTTCTATTTACTGTGTTTGGATTTGGTAGACATATTTAACTTCCTTGGCATACCCTAACCCTCTGCTACAAGGAATAAAGGATATCACAGTAAAATGATTTTTAGTAGTAATTTTTTTTCTAAATTACAGAAATAATTCTCACAATAATCCTTTTAATTGCTTTTGGGGATTATGAAATTAATTAAGAAGTATCTGGTGGCATTCTCTCCCTTTAAAAATAAAATATTGGTTTAATTCATTGAAAAATTGGTACCTTGTCTAAATGTAATCTTTCCTCTTTATTATTATTTAGAATGTTTTCCACATTAACATGTCATATTTCTCTTTTGAATTCTTCATAATAGCTCTTGCTTTCCCATAACATCTTTTCTACCTGAAATTAGCAGTTTTCTTTAGCCCAATTAAGAGGAAGTGAGCCTTTGTTTTTAACTTCATAGCACTCACTTACCTGTCATTTTGTCTTCTTCTGAGCTTGTATGCTTAGTTTTAAATGGTGGGAAAATATATTAATCTTTAAAGGAAGGTTGCAAAATAATTTATTTTTGGAAATATATAATTTCTCTCTAATGCAGGTTTTATTTTCTATTCTTTAGTAAAATTTTAGTGCTATACTAGCATGTTTTCTAATGCAGTTAGGTAGATTTAATAATATAAACAAAAATAAGGACAGATTCCTTCTCTAAATTAAGAGTGTGCACAGATAGAGAGAAGAGGGGGAATTGCAAAGGTACTATAAAACTCACTTGTTCACTTTCCAATGGTAGAGCCACTTTAAGAGGGAACATTCAGTCCTGTTGAGGAAGCCCAGCTGTAGGTCGTTTGGACAATGAGGGAATATGCCAATGGGAACTTAGGACCAGAGGAGAGAATAGATAGGCAGTAGCAACCTGTGAAAGAACAATTTGCAAAGAAGAAGGCAGCGGGCTGTGAGCCAAACCCAGAACCTGAATACAGAATCCAGTAGGCTAGGCAACCCACTTTCTAATCTAGACAATCCACCCTACATAACAAGTCAGATAGCCTGATGGTTGTTGTAAATTATGCACATTATCAATGAGAAGCCCAAACAGAAGGCAGAGAATTAGCACCATTTTGAAAAGTCCTGTCATTACTCCCTTTTCTACAGCTGGTTCCTTCCTGGCAGTAGAAACTGGGTGTTAATCATATTTCTTGCTTCATGTCATTAGAAGATTCCTTAATAGTGGGGTGAGACTTCTGTGACAAATTATGCTGGCCAGATTCCACCAGATGTGTGGGACAAAGCAGCGGTACTGTTCCTACAAAATAATGGTAATTTTCACTTAATCCAAAGTAACCATTTTATTTATCCAGAGCTCTACTATTATATACAACACACTTTACATTTATATTAAATACTCCTCTTTAATGAGTAGAAATGAACAAAGATACAATTAGGTTAAAAAAGCAGACAGCTGGGTGAGGGGAAACTGCTCAGTCTGTTCAGTATGAGGATAATTCTGTGTAAGGGTCATGAATACTACTTAAGCAATAGGCCTTTAGGGTGGCATGGTTATCATGAAATAATCTCAACCCTGGAGAGAAAACTATGTACCAGATGTAGGCATGTGCCTCCCAGCACCCAGGGGTGTAGTTATCATGATAATCACACCTGCTGATTTTATTTCATTGCCACTATAAAATTTCTTGTATTTCATCTCAGTACAAACATAACACAGCATTTAAGTATATTACTCTGACCACAGGAAATTGCCAATTAATGTTAGAATGGTTAAGCAATTCAAGCTATGAGGCTATAGCAAAACCACATTAAAATGTGAAGCAGCCAGTTAGAGACAATACTCACAAGATTAGCCTAAATAAATGTATCTTTCCATCTTAGACAGGGGTGAGGTGGGGGTGGCGAGGAGCTCACATGGATAGTAGGCCCTTGCAAAGTGGCTAATATTTGCTTTGGATTCAGATTTGGCTGATTCCAGGGATAGTGATTCAATTCAGTGTTTTGAATCACTGTCCCGAATCAATTCACCCAAATCAGCTTAATCTCTGAACTACACAGGCCTCATGCTCTACCCACTCTTCCAGCCCCGCCTGGCCCCAGCTCCTAGCTCTTTGAAAAGTAAAAGCCTGCACTCATCAGCTACTGCCAGGTGCTGGTGGTGGTGAGATTGCCTGATTGCCCGATTGCCCCACACTGCGTACGGTGGTCTTCCACAAGCCCCACAACCCCTGCCCACTCTCCCAGCCCTGCCCCCATGGCTGTCCTGTCCAGCCCCAGCTCCTGGCCTTTAAAAAGAAAAGAAAAAAAAGCCCCACTTACTGGCTCCTGCCAGATGGGACGTGATCTCTGCTGCTCCCCACTGCCCCACACCATGTCACAAGCCCCCAGAAGCCCTGAGACAGCTGCAGCAGCCAGTGAATCAGGGCTTTTTTGTTTTGTTTTATTTTAAAGGACCGGGAGCTGGGGCAGGTGGGGCAGCCATGGGGGAGGTCTGGGAGAGTGGACAGAGGTTGGGGGGCTTATGGAAGAGCCCAACACACATCAAGGGACAGTGGGGGGCAGTGGGGGTCACCCACCACCTGGCAGCAGCCAGTGAGTGGGGGCTTCTTTTTTTTAAACAACCAGGAGCTGGGGCCAGGCGGGGCAGCCATGGGGGATTCTGGGAGAATGGGCAGGGGTTTGAGGTGCTCAGGGGGGTTGGGGGAGCAGGCACAGGATGGGCCCTGGTAGGGGTCCCCCCCATAGTTCCCTTTCCCATCCTGCAGCCTCCCCTCCCCTGGCCCCTATTACCAGCATGGAGTCCAGGTCCAGCTCTCTGCTGCAGCGAGCAGGGTCTGCCCAAATTGTTGAAGCTCTCTGAACCTTTTCTGAATTGATTTGGAGAGCTTTGAATCTATTTGGACCTTTTAACTGGTCGCCTGATTCGATTTGGATTCAGAGATTTGGCCACTGAATCAAGCCGAATCTCCTCCAAATCAAATCAGCACCAGAAGTTTCACACAGCCCTAATGAATAGCTCTGCTCCCCGTAGACAAGTTGATGAGAGGCATAGCTACTTCTTTTCTTCCTCCCTTGCAGAAATGTGGTTTGTCAATTGAAAAGGGAGCAAGATGGGAATAAGAGGAGGGACAATGATCATGAGACAATGATTCCTCTTTCCAGCATAAGAACTTCCCAGAACTTCAGAGGCAAACTTATAAAAGAGTTAGCATGGGAGGTCTGTCTGCCTTGCATTTAAGACTTCTATCTTATTTATGTAAACAATGCATAGGACAGTTGCCAACAGGAAGCCAAGGTACTTACCATTTCCTGGTTAGACAAGCTGCCAGGTAAAAGCAACAGGAGGGCAACAGAGAAGCTCTACTGTTCTACGTACATACTCTTGCTTTTTACTAGTTCCTTACTAGTTCCACGGATCACAGAAAATGTAGGAATTCCCACTAGGAGCATCTGTCTCAGACTCTACTGCAGTAAAGGATTGTATCTAGATTTAAGAGAATATATAAAGAATTATAGATAAAAGGAACCTGTGGTCATCTGTAAAGGCAGTTGGAGGAAAAAGTGTGTTTGTTTTAATTTTAAGATAAAATCCACATCTTTAAAATAACAAGTATGTTATCTGAAAAAGGATCATGTGTAGTGGAAGATGGAGTGAAGTGCAAAATGAAGTGCAAAATGAAGTGTTTTAATGTCACTGGGTGTGTCTAATCATGTGCATTTACTGCTCAGTAACCAAAATTACTTCACAGTACATGTGCACATCTACACATGCATGCCTGTACTGTGTAGTAAATATGGCAGATTATGCCACCTTAAGCATAAATTTGATACCTGCATCATGCATACATGTGCTAAAGCCCGCATGTGTAGATGCTGGTCTATTCCTGCTTACTGCACAGTAATTTACTGTCCACTAAATTTAAGCCAGCATAAATGCATGTGTAGACATGCCTACTAAGTACTTTTGTGTATTTTATAAAAATTATATTAGATAACAGAATATATGATATAGCTAGGGGACATGGCTATATAAGCTGTCCTCCACTAGTATTAAAAAAGCTTAGCTTGCAAGCTCAGCACCTGGTGTTCTGAGACTGTCTCCCTTAGGAGCCCACCCAGGGAACAGTGCATGAATATCTGAGGGCAGAATTTTATCCTAACAATGATTTTCAATTGCGGTTTCCATTGCTAACCAGAATCAGGAAAGCAAGAGAAGTAGAGCAACAATGAAAAACTCAGCAAGTTTACAAAAGCAAACTGAAGGGGTTCAGAAACAGGAAACATGATAATGCAAGAAGAGAGTGTTGAGACTAGATTTATGACCCAGACACCTTGTTCCAGGCAAACCCAAACCCTCAGACTGACCACAACTTTTTCCATTTGATAATAGGCTAATGTTATTGATGTAAAGTGATAGCATATAAGAATAATGCAGGCAAGGCAAGAAAACTAATCCCCCCCCAATTCTATATCTACCAGTCCTAGGATTGTCATAGAGGGAAGGTACATCTGGCCAGTATGCAAGCTTCACCCCATGGTTCTTTCTTGAATATCAGGTGTCAGCATCGTGGAGGTCGACGGTTGGTGAGATGAGCTGGTGGTGTCCCCTCTGTCCATGGTGGCCTCAGGTTCCCCACTTGGGGATATTAAAGGTGCTGCTCGGAAATCCCTCCTTTTGTATCCTTTCTCCCTTCTCATGACTCTTCATTCATGGATACCATTGATTGGTTTCCCTGTGGTCATCATACTGTCCATGTTCTGTTCTTTCAGCATACTCTTTTGTTTCAACACACCCATCACATGCACACATCTTAATTTGGTAATTTACTGATATCTTAATTTTGTCTGTCCACCAAAACAAGAAATCCCAAGGGCTCTGTATCTGGTCACCATGACCTGGCCCCTGCATCAGAGTTCTTTATCTCTGTATTGGGTACACTGTGCTACATGTCTTCAATTTCCCAGCCCATGTGTCTGCTGGCTTGAGACACAGTGGGCCTTGAAGGAAACTTTGTCACAATTAGGCTTTTAGAAACCAATTAACCCTTGCTGTTGCCTGAGCCATTGCTCTAATGCATATCTACTTTACCTACAAGTCAATTCCCAAAAGCAAACCTTTAAATACCATTTTCTAGCCATTAAGGGAAGAGGAAACAACCAAAGCTACTAAGATACTTAAACAAGAGATGCTGTAGGAGATAACAGGGGCTTAAAAGGAGGGGATGGGAGGAAAAAGCCATCATTCAAAGAAACAAGAAATAAATGGCACATAAGTAAAAATGGAGTATTGGAATATTTCAAACAAGACAGGGAAGCAAACAGAACAAAAATCTCAAGGAGCAAAGAATACAGCAAGATAGAAGTAAGATTGAGGGAAATTCTACAGATATAAACTGTAAGTGCCAAGAATACAATGACACAACAGAAGACATGATTATCATTTTACCTTTAACCCTGTGAATCTCAACCACTGGTATAGTATGGTCTGAGCCTGAACCACCCCTTAATTTAGTTTGGAAAAGAAAAAAAAAGACACGTATAATGTTTTACTAAACCAAAACTTTCTTCAGTTTTGTGCATCTCTAGTTAACATAAGAAGTACATAAGTAAAATCCATGAATCAACTTGAGAAATAAATACCATCATGAAGACAGAATTTGAAGTATCTTGAGTTGTCATCATTCTGATTTCTTATTCTTTGAGAAAGAGACAAATAAATTATGTAATTTCCATGTTGTTTTTATCTCATATATAATGGGATCCATTTAGCTATGGAAAATGGTCACTGATTTTGCATGGGCCTCTTGATACAGGTATTCACTTTAAAATGAATTAATAACATTCTGGGTCTAATTATTCCCTTTTAAATAATATATTTAGCAATGATTTCTTTGAAAACTTCTTTTCACCTAAGTCTACAATGTCTCATGGAAAATACATGAGATGGTATGACGAAGTTTTATAAGGGAAAAAAAAATCACAATTCTATCTTTTATATAGAGTCTCCCATTTGATAACAACAGACTATTCTATCATTTTAATTTCTATTGGTCTGCTATTACTTTAGCTGCTATTATTAGTGGTAGATATTTCTATTATTGGAGCCATTGTGCTCTGTCATATTAAGATAGAAAGATGGCAGTCCTTGCCCAGGGGGTGATATTCATATTAATCCATTCCCAAAGAGAAGGGAGGAGAGCAAGCAAAACTGCACAATGTGTATTTGTCAGAGATTTAAACTCTTCTAAACCTTGTAGATTTTTACCCATGAGCTCATTTTCATTTGACCATTCAGCTTATAAGACAAAGTGACATGAAAGCTGTACCACTGAGCTACTAAACTGTCAGGAAATGCTATTAATTCCTTATGGTATTATCAGAGTTCAATTCCAAAGTCATCCTTTCCTTGAGCAAGAAGGAGGGAGGAAAAGAAAGAAAGAGGCAGGAATTTTGTGGCTTGAATTGGGGTCCAACTTTAGTGTTGAAAACAAACACCTGACAGTATATTTATGTTTATCTTGATAGTCAGAGAGAAGGTGGGAATTGTGCTTCAGTGGCATTACAGGACTGTGAATTATATAGAAAAACTATATTGCTTGAGTTTGTGATAGAAGAAAATTATATCCTAAATGGTTAATAAAAGAGCTTCTTCCTCCTATTTAGAACAAGAAGAACATCTACTTAATTGCAAATATCTGATTTTCCTCCCTGTGTGTACTGTAACTCTCTCTCTCTCTCTCTCTCTCTCTGTCTCTCTCTCTCTATCTATATCTATATCTATATATCTACATATCTCCTCTTATATGGCCTACTTATGTGTCCATAGCATTTAAGTTTGGATTTACTACATATGTTCATCTAGCCTTAAGAAATAATAAACAGAAGTATATGGTCTTCATGTGGAGTTTCCACTAGCTAGAATTCATTAGAATGCATGAAAAAGAATTTAACAAAAAATAATTGTATTAATTTGTTAGCTGAGCATGTGAGGCCCTGCCTACAACCCTAGATGTCTGTGGGTACAGCTGTATAGCATAGTACAGTGCTGTGCAGAGATACCTAAGCTAATTCAACTGGAGTTGTTTCTAATATTGGAAGCTGCATATCACATTTGTGACTTCTTTTCCTGAGCTAATTAGCCACGCTAAGAATTAGGTATGCTAGCCTCAACATAGAACATCACTAGTGCATAGCTTTACTGCTTTCAGTACCTGAACTAGTTTGGGTGTTTCTGCTTAGCACTACACTGTGTATGTCTACACAAAACACTACAGTGCAGAGGTAGATATACCCACTGTATTCTAAGCATCAATACAAAATACTGTTGATTTGGGATGTTTCATGGGATGGAAAATCAGAAAACCAGAAGAGAGAAAATAAGGTAGATGGGTACACAGGGCTTCTGGCATGTATAGAACAGGTTTAAGTGCTTCAGCTATGGTATATAGGTAAAGTAAATATAGGTGATGACACTAAATAACATCTTGTAGCACATTAATATACTAATCCATTATGTCTTCCTGCTTTCCCAAAATGACTGACTGACCTTAAATGACATTGAATCCTTGGTCTTTGAATTAATTTCATCTTCAGTCTTTGAATCCAGATTGCAGGTGCCACTGTAATAGTCATTCTGAGCCCTCTTATATAATACAAAGCACAGAGTGACTAACAGGGAGTAAGGGGGTAGCAATGGGAGTCCCCAGAGAAGCAACCTCAGGAACCATGATGCTGGGTGGGCACAAGATGGTGAGAGGAGAGCCCTACCCTCCTTGCAGAGGGACCAGGCATGCTTAAAAGGACCTCACATTTTGAGAGTTATTGAGAATCATTGCTGTAGAAGAAGTTGGTAGGGGGAGCCTAAACACATAGAAGCACATAGAATAATCAAATAATTGTATCTGAACCACAACAGAGAGAATGATGATGAAAAGGAGCACCAAGAGCCCAGCACAAAGGGGAATAGAGGATGCAGAAAATTCTGGAAAAGGGAAATGTGAAATTCTACTATGGCTACGAAAAAGAGAATACATGTGAGCATAAGTAAGTCCTTGGTGGGATGGCAGAGGATAAATATGGAAAAAGGACGAAAGTGGAGACAAAGCCCTGGTAGATGAAAAAAGACAGAAAAAATTATATGGAGTACCACTGGCTGATTGGCAGGTTGAGGGAATTGTGATGAAGAAGGAGACCCCAGGGGGGAGGTAGGGGAGTGAGAATGGGGAGTACAGTCTCAGGCATGCAGAGAGGGTGGTGTGTTATTCTCAAAAGACCAAGGACTTAAGCTTATAGAACAATAAAGTATGTTTATTCAGTGAGCAATACTCTGCCTATTGTTCTGCTCTTCCTTTTAGTGCCCTCCTGCAATTCCTGGGAAAATGTAAATGTAACTTATATATAACACTCTTAAAGATATCCACACATCTTCCCCCCCCCATGTAATCTCAAGTATCCATCTTTTTATTATTATTATGACCAGTGAATACATTCAAGCAGTTGGTTGCTCTACTTTTTCTACTATGTCCATATTTAACAAATTTATCTAATTCCTTTTTCAGTTTTTCCCTTAGTATAAGGGAAACATTTCCTGGAGCACGTATAGTGGTAGTATCTGGTTCTATTATTTCTATCTTGTACTCATTTGACAGTTTCCCTATGCCTTGAAACACATCATAACACTCTTCTCTTATGTTCTTGCTTTCTACTCCCTCAATGGCATTAATTCTCTTAAGCAAACCTAGAGTTTTACATATTCACAACCCAATAATTGGCACTATCTTTCCTGGGACTGTTACAAACTTAATTTTTACTATATTACCCTTGTGTCTAACATGCAGTGCACAGGCACCCTTGGTTGCAATCACATTCCCATTATGTGCTCTAAGTTTCACTTTCTTATTCTCATAGTACACAGGTTTAGTTTTCATTTTTTGAATAAAGCATTCTTGTATTACATTGACCTGTGCCTTTGAGTCTAATTTAAAAATTACCATTAGTCCACTGGTGTCCAGAGCGATTGTCCAATCCTCAGAAGAATTAACTTCTTCTTGCATTGTGCCAATGATGAATTCTCCTCTCCTTCTTGCATACAGCATGCACCTGATATTTCTTGTGTGGTGCATCCTGTTCCTTTCTACAAATTCTTGCAAAGTGATTGAATCTTTTGCATTTGCTGCAGGACTTACCAAATGCAGGGCATTGTGTGGGTTTGTGGTACTGTCCTGGGATCTGCAGCTGACCGTTATTTCTTCAAGCAATTCTCTTTAATAATTATTAAAAGGCCAGCATTTGATGCTTGCCTACTTCATAGTGAGGTTCTCCTTTGCCTTAGGTTTTTACAGTCCTGTCTGATTCAGCTTGTTCTGATTTTTCCTCCAGCTTCAACAGCCTGGCATTTGTTATTTGAGCCACTTGTCACATTCTAACTGCCTTTTCCAAATTAAGCCCAGGATCTTCTAGCAGTCTTTTCCTGAGGCTTGTTTCCCTTATACCCAATACTATTTGGTCTCTCATCATGGACTGTTTTAGGTCTCAAAAGTTGCATCTCTGGCTCAGCAGTATGAGGTATTTGACAAACTCCTCTATTGTCTTGCTTTCTTTCTGCTGTCTCATGTGGAAATTATACCATTCAAAGTTTTCATTTTGTTTGGTTATACAATATTCCTCAAACATTTTATTACTGTGCCATGACTTTTCTTTTCTGTTTCTGACAGTTGTAGTCTATTATAAAGAGACAGAGCTTCTGGGCTTGCTATATTATAAAAAAAACAAACCAAAAATGCTACCTTGAGTGGATCTTCCTTCTCTGGTCATCATATATATAGTGAAGCTCTGATTAAATTCCTCCAGTTTTCTGCTGCATTGCTAGACAGGGTTAACTCCTCTGGAATTCTAAGATGCTCCATTTTTTGTCTTTCTTCACACTCCACTCCTGGTACTGTCTGTTGTTTTCAAAAGACCAAGTTAAGCCTATAGAATGATAATGTTTGTTTATTCAGAAAACAGTGCTCAGCCTACTGTTCTTATGTTCCCTTCAGTCCCCTTCTACAAATGTAACAGCATACATAACACTCTTAAAGGCACCCACACAGGTAGAGTGGAGGACAAATAGAATATCTGGAAAAGGGGAGGTTGGGGAACTCTGTGGTCAATTAGAATTCATAGCAGGGAGAAGATTTGAGATCTCTGGAATGGAGAATGGAAAGGAGAAAATGGGGTATCACTCAGGGCCCCTGGTTTAGGTAAGAAGTATTAGGGAGCCTGTTATGGATTAAAAGAGAATAATTGGAAGAAGGGGTGTATTCTGAGCTCCTGGTATGGGGAGAAGAGGTCTGAGTACATGGAGGGAATGGAAAGTAGAGGGAACTTTTGGTATGCAGAGGAGAAGGAATGAATTAGGTGTCCAGGAAAAAGAACAGAAGGTGTGTACAAGAGAAAAGAAAAGAACCCCTGGCATAGGAGGGGATGGGAGTATTGTGGCAAATAAAGTGGATGAAGAAATTGGCATACAGGGAGCTTGCACAGAAGGAGTCATGGAAGCCCCTGCTGTGCATAATGAGCTTGGTCTGCAAATGCATCTGACCTCATATGTTAAAGCAAGGTGCACATTTATTTTGTGACTATGGTTAAAGTGAATAATGCTGCTTTATATTCTGAGTATTGATTTTTTTCTGATGTTACTCTTAAAAATAAGCCAATGTTTTGGATGCATAAACTGCTAATGTCTAATTTGCTTAGTGCATTGATTTATGTTCTTTTACAAAATTTCTCACACCTGTTTTTTCAGGAGCTCTTGAAATACAAGACACCACTTCAGTAAGTAGCACAGTACAGAGCACTTGCATTTTAAGTCACTGCTTCTTCCACTTTATTTTTTCCTTGTATTGTTAATGTGACTGAATTCATTTTGGTATTTTATTTTCTGAAGAGCTTGTATCCACAATAAGCATTATTGTATGAATATAAAGAAAGAAGAATACCGTAAACATTTTTACTCATGTATAATAATAATGTGAACCTCTAGATTATAATTAAGGATGACATTCATGGCCATGGTATACATAAAGACACAAGTGCCTTTTATGAATAGCAAACTGAAGTATTTGACAGTATTTGTAGAAACAATGTATTTTTTCATTCTGTGACAAGATAAAAGAACATATAAAAATCTTTAACTAAACAGAAGATAAGATTTCTCTATCTTGTGTGAAGTTAGGACAGTGGCAGACTTGCTTTCTTGAATTTTCTATTGGGAGTTAGACTAGATTGAATAATTCTTGAAGAATACGAGTTAGAAATAAATGTTTAGGCTATTTAAAATTGTAACACAAAGGAAACAGCCAGATATCAAGTACTTTGGAAAAGGTACAAGGTTTTCTGTTTTGTTTTGTTAAGTGAAATTTTGCAAAGATAGAATAATTATTAAAAGGCCAGTATTTGATCCCCAGCATTTTCAAAGCCATGCATAGTGGTTTTACTGTGCATATACAATTGACAGTGGCATCAGGAAGATAAATCCTTTCAAATGTGAAGATTTGAAGAAAAGTCGATAGAGTTTTCAATGCCATTCATGAAAGGATAAAGTCAGATATTTTTTTTCTGAGCTATGATCGTTTAGAAGTCTTTTCTTCTATAAGCAAAAACAAAAGATAAGCTCTACCATATTTAACTTAACTAAACTTCATGATCAGTTTTAATCATGGGCAGGCTCTACAACCATAGGTGAACTGAACCACTGGGATTTCTGGTGATCACAGGCAGGTGTGAAGCTCCCTAAACAAAAAGAGATTTTTGTGTTCTGTTCAGGAGGACATCAATTACTAGAAATCTTAAATCTTGTGATACTGCCCAAGAAAACATTACTCAGGAGTGATCTTTCTACTGCTAATTATATATGTTATTATGGATTTGTCTAAACCTTACCAAAACTGGGAGATGTAATCACCTCCTTTAATTTTAAACTGATTTAAGTACAGTTTCTAAAGCCACATGCACACACTAACTAGCATCTTCTTTCCATCAGAAAAAGGTGCTAGACATGTTTGGGGCATTTGTGCTGAATGCCAAATTACAACTCCTATTTTCAATCTTTCAACTGGAAAACCATTGGTATGGAAAAAATAAGAATATCCAAGAGAGACTATAAGAAAACCCTTAATAGGGAGGGCAGAGCAGATGATCTGAGTCTCACAAAGCAGGTGAAGTAGCAACAAGTATCAGACAGTATAGTGGAAAAGATCAGTTTCTGTCTTGTGTGCCAGGATAGAAGGAAAGATGTATGATCAATGAATAAATAAATATATATTCATAATCCTTTAGCTATAACAATAACAAATGCTTCATTCCAAAACCCAGGCTCATGTCACTGCCCAAAACTAATCCACATATGGATTTGTCTGAAATTTGTTTTGTGATGGTTTGTGTGTCAGTGAAATACAAAGCAGCAGGGATGCTCCAGACACAGCATAGAAATATCAGTAGCATGGCCTTGGGGGAAAAACAAAGTAAAGTGTGTTTGGAATGAGTGGTAACAGAAAGGTACTTGAAGATGTGAAAAAGACACTATCTCTCTTGTTATTAATTCTAGCTGTGTTCAAGGAACTAACAGGGCTTTTTCCATTCCTTATAAATAAGCAGAATTGTCTGGAAATACCTTACTCCATCAATTTCTCCTCCCAACTAGAATGATTCACAAGACTGCAAATTTTGTTAACCACTAGGTTAGAGGAGTGGAAAAATGGTGGTATATTAACTGCAATTGCACTTATCACTTACATCCTCCTAGAACTTTTCCAATCTAGTTTTGGACCTATGCATGGAGACATGTTCTGGTAACATGGATAGGCTCTCGAACACTGAGATGTCACTGATATGTGAGGACCATGCTTCTATTTCCAACTCTCTTGATCACAAAGTAGTACTAAGCAACATATGAATCTTATAGGAGTACCAGGCTTGCATTAAGATGCCTCCATTTTATAATCCTTTGTGGCTTTTTAGGAGCCAATGGCCAGATTTTTGACATCCTTAAGAATCTTCATTTGGAGAAGACCACAGGGATTGTTACTTGTCATTTAAGCTACATGTTAAACTACTGGGAGAAACTGAAGGTCAGAAGGCTACAAACATTATTGTACAGATGACCATCAGTTCCCTTTGTCTTTATTAAAGGAACAATTCACTTCTTCAGAAAAGGACTAGGACTATGTGGCTTTATTTAATGTCTCCCATTGAAGCACTGTCTTGAAGTCATAAGAGGTACTTGGTCGCCTTCTGGTGACTTTTATATCTATGTGGTTTTCACTCAATTTGGAAGCAGTTCTGCTGCCTTCATGTCTAAAAAAAAAATAAAAACCTATAAATCAGTTGCCTCATGCACAGGAAACAGCAAAGTTGGTAGATTAAAGGAACCATGTGATGAGCTAGCTCTATAGGAGGAAGCTGTCTTCTGATTTTTACAGTACTGTGTAATTTTGGGGTCTTTTTGGGTTTAATACTGATTCTGGACATCTGCATAAAAGCAGTGACAAAAATATTTATAGAAGCATCATTTTAATTTCATGGTATGCCAGTGTAACCTGCATCTGAAGAGAAGGAAATTGGATACAGTAATTTATATGTAATCCAATAAATGAGAAATTTATAGGTTTATCAGAACTACTAAAACATAATATTTGTTTTAACAACCTAATCATTTTCATTGCTTTTCACTTTTTTCTAACATTATTTAATGGAAATGTTGGTCCCTAGAATATTTGTGAAAAGGAAAAAATATAAGTGGTATACATGCATATATTACTTGCGCTGAAATTTATTGGCCCAAGAATTTACCTCACAAGTTCAGATGACCAAGCCCTTTTTTGTTTGGAGTTATATGGTACAGGGACAAGAAAAAGCTCTGGTGACTTAGATGACCAACTAATATAGCAGAAATAGAGAATAATCAAAGCAATGTTTGCCACAAATAGTCAACAAACATTACAGATTCTAAATTATAATAGCATAAATCATTCATTGAATATTTGTAAATAAATTCAAAGCAAATCTTTAGATGATATACAAACTGAAAAGGAATAAATGCAATTAATAAATGCATCATAATAGTCTCTCTATTTCTTTTGCAGAATACCTTTACATGATAAATTAGTTTTGGACTCAAATTTCCCTTCCTCACATCCACTTCATTTTCTTTATAATTATATAAAGAATGTATATATAAATATGTATAAGTAATGAATAACTTTCTTTCTTGATTCATAGTCAGTCACACTTGGGTAAAGAGTTATAAAATAATTCTTCTTAATAACAATATTCAAATGTTTTATAAAACATTTTTATTATACACAGGATTTACTATATTTTCATTTTTCATATCATTGTTTAGTTTATAAAATTTTCTTGTTATTTTACTGTGATACCTCAGAAGAGTAATTCCATCACATAGCTATATGCAATCTTTGGGAAAATATTGCACATTATTTTGAAGTATTAGCAAAATTAGAATTTAAACTACTAATTTTCCATATATGTCAAAAACTAATAGAGATTTTTAGAAAATGAGAGATTTGTTGAGGTGTGGGTTATTCTGTTTATAATAGCATTGATCTTTGCACTTATGTGTCTAGATAATATTTTGATAGACACTTTAAAATGGATAGATAGATGAGATTAAATGATAACATAAATTTTGTATGGCAGATAGCCTGTATAATTCTGACAGAAGATAAATCTGAAATGACATTCATGACACCAAGAAACCACAGTTGAAAAAATAAATGGCTGCGAACTTGCTTAGCCAAACTCTATTTTGATCTGTGTTTCTCATGAAATATGAGATATGCTTGTACATTAGAATTTGTACTGATGTTTATTGAGGGAAGAAATTGAAAGTATACTCTACCATCTGATGTCCTGTTTTAAATTATCTTACTTGTCTTTGTTGTTACATCAGACATAGATAATAATATAATCTAGGTGAACCTCCCCCACCAAAAATACATAGTTTAATGCATTAGAAGTTCACAATTGCATAGCTGGAGCTATTATAAACTTGCTTGTTATCTTAAGTTTACCACAACAGCCATACAAAACTGTTATACCCAAAATGAAAGAGCACAGCTGAGAAAATACTGTCTTCATGGATTCCCACCCACTGAGTAAAACTCTACTTTAGGCTCAATCAAATGCTTCTCCTTGAGAATCAAAATCAACCTAGCATCAGCAGATAAAAATCTTTTTCACAGATTACAACAATGTGCAAACTAGTGAAGGCTGACTGAAAAATATGGGCTTGATCTTTGAAGAGCCTGATTAACTTTTATGAGTGGATGCCAGAAAAAAAATGTTAAAATCATTTGAAATGATAAAATCAGAGCATGCAAAGTATATTCATTGAAGCTGACTGTGATTTCTATCAGAGAACATCTCTAAAAATGAATATGAAAACTATATTTTTCTGGAGCCATAACCATATCAGGATTTCTACAGAGATGGAACTGAGTTGTCTACAGGTTTTTAAATTATTATCTACAAGTAATTATTACTACTACTATGTGGTGCCTGTAGATGTGTGAGGATGTGGCTCCAATGTGCTGTAATTACAGTGCATCAGATTATTTGAGTCTGCTGGAGAGTGCTAATTAGTGTTCCGGATCTCATGTATCAGCACCCCCATTCATAAAATGGTGTCAGGTGTGCTTTAACTAAAGATCATTTGATGAGCTTTAGTTGCAGTGCCCCTGCTGCCATTTTGAAACATGGGGGTTACTGATACACAAGATGCTGCAGGTGCTTTAATTAGGACAGATTAGCTACTCTAATTAAAATACCACCCTCCCTACCAGTGGAGCACATGTAAAAATGCCCGTTGGTACTATAGTGTGTACTAGTTATTAAAACCACATTGCATAGAGCCCTTTTCATTCTAATAACTGGTGAATAATAAGCATACAGAAGGCAAGGGAGATATGCACCTTATATATACCGTATAGACTAACTAAACAAGATATACATTTAGTCCAACCTTTCATGAATTTAACAGATGCTGTGAATCCAAGCTTTCATGACTTCATCAGATACTGTGAAGGAACAACATAGAGGAGTGTCTAAAGTGGAATGAGTGATTTAAATACAAAAGGTGGGAAAAGAAGAAAGAGGAAGGGGACAGTGCTGAATACAAGCAAAGATCCATAGAATAAAAGCAAGGAATTCATAAGAAAAATGGAGTCACAAAGCTAATCCAGGTAATGGGTCAGGAATCTGTAGTCCCTGTTTAAAACACATTTATCATAATCCAGTTTGTGGTTGATTTCTTGTTCCACAATTTTCTGTTCAAACTATTTTAAAGATTTTGCTGACCAGGAATAGCAATTGTGATATAAGCAATAGTGTGCCCAGGGGCGGTAAAGTATTCTGACACCTGCCTTTGTGTATTTCTGCAGCTGATGTCAGATTGTGTTTGTTCATTCTTACATGTAGAGATCACCCTGTCTATCTGATGTAGACAGCCGACAGCCATTGTAGGCAGGTAATGGCATATATGACATTGATAGAGTTGTAGGTTAATGAAACTTGGATGTTATACTTCTTGTTGAGTCCAGTGATGATGTAATCTGTACTGATGTGGGGGCAAAAACAAAGAAAAATGTGATCAGAAGCAAAGTAAGTTGAGCAAAATAAAAAGGCTCATATGGAGTTCTAGAAAGAAACTCTGTACTGTTTTGGGACTTCATGGTAGCTTCTTCATTTATTACTACAACACAGAACAGTCCAGGAAACTTCAACATCTAAATTTTATATCGACTTTCTGAAATACCTATCTAAACTCATCTAACAGTTTTTCATTTTCAATTCCAATACTTTTTTTTATAACATAAATATTTTTGTACTTTTCTAGTGTTTCTATTACTTTGTTCCAAAGCCTAACACTAAACTGAAATGGAATCATGCATGTTAGCACAGAAAGGCCTTTGTCACTTCCTACTTCCATCATGTTCTTCATCACAGATATGATTTTGCAGCTTGTGGATTACATTTACAATATCTTGTTTACTTAATTCTACAGAGACTACCATTCCATTGTTGATGGCCACTCATTCTTTGAAGGTTGACATGTCATTTCTTACCAGGGAGAACCATTTTTAACTTCTTCACTTTTTATGCATGTTGTATCAGTAATTCCTGTCTTGTAGAAGCAACAGCGCAGAATGTGAAAGCATCCAGAAGAGCTACTTCATTAGCAGTTGCACTGGCAAAATCTTGAGCATCTTCAATCCCCAGGATCATTTTTCACTATACACTCTTCTTGTTTTTAAGTAATGGTCAAGAAGTAGTACAGAAAAAAATCTTAGTGAAGGTGCACAGTAAAATTTTCTGGTAAGACATAGTTTTCCTACCATGTCTATAACTCTCAACTTACAAAACATTTAAGAGAGGAGGTTCTTGCCTGGCAATCAGAGAAAAAGAATGTCCTTTCTTCAGACAAATATGGATGAACATTAATTTACAATTAAACAAACAGTAGTATAAACAATCATGTGAAGTAGTCTGTCTATATTTACCCAGTAATAACACTCTCACATGTCTATTAATTAGCAGATAATTACTCTTACAGTTTCTATGAAACTGAATAAAATATCCACTGTTTTACTTTTATAGAAACACTTATTCTGCTTTTCTTATTCCTATTAATTTGTAACTTACTACAGGAAGAGACTCACTGGTTGTTACACATTACACTTAGACCATATGGCATCTCTAGAATGCTAAGTGGTATTAAAGTTAGAATATGCTGTCAGCAGTTGCACACTAAGGGTTAATAGTATTGCTTGTCTGCACAGCTGTGATCTGTCAAGCATGGTGTATACCTGTGCCATTTTCATATAATCTTAGGTCTAGAAGTTTATTTGTCTCCTTCAAATAGTTCTGGGCAATAAAAGCTTTTTTCCCCCCCCATCTAACAAATACTTTTGAGATTTCAGAAAAAATGCTCTATTCTATATCAGGATAAACCAAAATGTTTCCGAATTTTTCATAGCCACCACTTAAAATAATTTGTATAGTGGTTCAGAAACTATGGAATATGGGGAACCTAAATTCACATTATAACTGTTCTGCTTGATTTGGAACTGGAATCCCAAATGACTTCCTACTTATAGAGCCTGGTTATGAACAAGAACAAATTATATTAAGATATAAAATGAGGGGGAATTATTGTACACCATCTGCCTCCCTGTAATTATATCATATGTCTGCTCTATCCCAAGATAAATGGTAGTTGAACCATGGTACCTAAGCCCTGTTTCCTTCAAAGGTAATTTGCCCTGGTTCAGCTTTTACTGAAAATGGGATAAGAATAAGCTTGCAAAACAGTTACTGCAGAGCTGAGGAAAATTAATTTTTCATTTATGTTCATCTCTGAAACTGTCAGGTTAATATGTTTCTTGAGATGTTCTGCAAAGTTGAACCATGTGGGCACTTAAACTGCATGCTCATGGTCAGGGTTTCTTCTTTAGTTTTAACACCTTCTACATTTTGATTAGTTTGTCACAATATTCTTTCAAGAATGAATTAGTGTCACCATTATTCCATAACACTGGATTCTTTCTAAACATTAACTTGAATGAAAACTCTCCATTTGGAATTTTCAACATAAAATGTTTGACCGCTATAAACAGTTTTGCATATTTTGAAATCTAAAAATACATCTCTGGTCAGCTAAAAACAGAATTTCTTAATGTAAAGAATAGTTTTCTGTTTTTGATCTATAAAATACAGAACAGTATTCAATATTCTTATCAGAGTTACTAAATATATTGGAATATTTGAAATATAATTAGGGTTGTAATACTGTGAGGAAGTCAGCTCCTTGTCTCTTCCATTTGATAATAATTTGTGTGTTTATAACATAATCAAATGTTCTGGATAGCTACAAAGACAGAGAGCAAACTACATAAAGTCAATGGAGATAGAAAGTGTAAGGAATTTAGGAGATCTGAGTTATATAGGAATACTGGGCAAAGTTCTGATGTCGAAGCACCATTTATTTTTACGCAAAGGGAATTTCATAGATTTCATAAATGTTTAGGGTTAGAAGGGACCTTAGTAGATCATCAAGTCCGACTCCCTGCCCTGGGCAGGAAAAAGTGTGGGGTCAGGTGACTCCAGCCAGGTGCTTGTCCAGTCTCTTCTTAACGACCTCCAAGGTAGAGGAGAGCACCACCTCCCTTGGAAGCCCATTCCAGATTCCAGTAACCCTTACGGTAAAGAAGTTCTTTCTGCTGTCTAATCTAAATCTGATCTCTGTCAGTTTGTGGCCATTGTTTCTAGTAGCTCCAAGGGGTGCCCTGGTAAACAGAGCATTTCCTATTCCTTGCTGTCCTCCCCCCCCCCCCCCCCCCCCAAATTTGTAAATTGCCACTAGATCCCCTCTCAGCCTTCTCTTACAGTGGCTGAAGAGATCCAGGGCCCGCAATTTCTCCTCATAGAACCTTACCTGTAGGCCCCTAACCATCCAAGTAGCCCTCCTCTGGACCCTCTCAAGGTTTTCCACATCCCTCTTGAAGTGCAGCACCCAAAACTGAACACACTACTCCATCTTACCAATGCTGCATAGAGGGGAAGTATCACTTCCCTAGAACTGTTCGTGATGCACCTGTTAATGCATAAGAGAGTGTGGTTAGCTTTACTGATCACTTCCTCACATTGCCGATGCATGTTCATCTTGGAGTTGGCTATGATTCCAAGATTTCTTTCTGCTGCTGTGCTGCTTAGGAAGTCATCTCCCAGTCTGTAAGTGTGTTGGAGATTCCTTCTCCCTAGGTGCAGTTCCTTGTACTTACTTTGTTAAATGCATCCTATTTTGCTCTGCCCACTTTTCCAAATCCCACCTGAATGTGTTCCCTGCCCACTAGCATGTTTACTTTGCCCCATAATTTGATGTCATCCATGAATTTGGACAGAGTGTTCTCCATGCCCTCAACCAGGTCACTGATGAAGATATTGAACAGCACTGGTCCAAGGACTGAACCTTGGGAAACCCCACAGCCCACATCTTTCCAGATTGATACTGACCCATCTACCACCACTGTCTGGGTGCATCCCTTAAGCCAATTCGCCACCCACCTCACCATGTAATCATCTACATCACAGCCTCTTAGTTTATTTATGAGAATGGGATGAGATACTGTATCGAAGGCCTTTTTTAAATCCAGGTAAATGACATCAACCTCAACTCCTGTGTCTAAGCATTTGTGACCTGGTCATAAAAAGAAACAAAATTAGTTGGTCAGAATCTACCTGCTATGAACCCATGCTGGTTGCCCTTCAGCATTATTTTCCCTGCTGGACTCCCACAAATGTAATCCTTAATCATTTTTTCAAAGGTTTTCCCAAGGATAGAGGTGAGACTAACTGGTCTATAGTTACCCGGATCCTCCTTCCTCCTCTTCTTGAAAATAGGGGCCACAATGGCCCTTTTCCAGTCCTCTGGGACCTGTCCTGAGCACCACACATGCTCAAATAGCTGTGCCAGTGGTTTTGCTATGACACTGGCCAATTCCTTCAGCACCAAGATTATCTGGGCCTGCTGACTCAAACACAACCAGGCCCTCCAAGTGTCCTTTCACTAGGTCAGCACTAACTGTTGGTGGGTTGGTGTACCTCCTGTGCCTGCCTATATTCCAATTGGGAGATTTGTTTTGATCCGTGTTCAGGAATACAGAAGCAAAAAAGTCATTGAAGAGCTCAGATTTGTTGCTCTTATCTGTCACCAAATGCCCTAGTCTGTCCCGTAGGGGTCCTATGTTACCACGTGCCTTTTTGCTCCTTATATACCTGAGGAAGGACTTTTTGTTGTCTTTAATTTTTGTTACCAGCCTGAGTTCCATTTCTTCTTTGGCCTTTCTGACTGCCTCCCTGCAAGTGCAGGGAATTAAAAAAGCACATTCAGAAGAGTGTACTGAAAAATACTACAGTCATATTGTGAGGCTGAGGGGAAACAAGAAATCAGAAAGATGGCACATGGATGTTAGATAGTTTTGTCTAGGTTTATCTTGGTTCCTACAAAACTCACTAAACCACCCATTGCTCTCTGTTTGTTGTCTGGACACCACATTTTTATTTATTAGCTAAACAAATAGTGTTGCTTTTTTGGTGAGGGAAGGGGTTAAATTTAGGACCAAGTTTTAAGACCCTTATTGCAATCATTCTTATCATTCTGCACCCAGCCATGACTCCACTGACTGTCACAAAGGTCACTTAACAACAGTCAAGAAAATATAATCACATTTCTCGGGTTTAAATATGTAAAGAACACTATATTTAATAGCTTCAATTGGTATTCATATATTCATTGTGTTGTACTTATTCATTTCTGACATCTGTTGACTTTGGGATTGTATTAGTTTATTTGTTATTATAAATGTTACATTTCCAATCAATAATAAACAGCATCTGAGAAAAAATTAGGGGAAGAAATAGTGTCCTTAAGTGATGTATGACCTTGTATAAGCAAAGGCTATCACTGATTCAAGATCCTCCTCTGACTCCCTCTGAAATGAATTGAACAGACACATTCAAATGCATCATTTCTCAAGACCTAAGATGAGCTCTAAGTGAGTCTATGTCTAGAAGGTAATGAAGATGACAATGACAATGTCACTGACTCTGGTCTACCTGTGGCTCTCTGTATATGCTAAAAACACTCTTAATTAAACCAAAGGAATATGCGAAACTGATGTGAAATAAACATTTCATATCTAAAACTGATTTAGTTTTTTATTCAATATGTTCTGAAGAAAACTAATCATAGAATCAGAATATTAGGGTTGGAAGGCACCTCAGGAGGTCATCTAGTCCACCCCCCTGCTCAAAGCAGGACCATCCCCAGATATAGCATCCTAGCCAAGGGTTTGTTTAGCCAGGTCTTAAAAACTTCCAAGGATGGAGATTCCACAATTTTTTCTGGGTAACCCCCTCCAGTGCTTTACTACCCTCCAAGTGGAGAAGTTTTTTTTCTAATATCTAACCTAAACTTTCCTTGCTGCAACTTGAGACTGTTGCTCCTTGTTCTATCATCTGCCACCATGTAGAACAGTCTAGCTCCACCCAAGACTAGCTCCATCTTTTTTGGAACCACCCTTCAGGTAGTTGACGGTTGCTATAAAATCCCCTCTCAATCTTCTCTTCTCCAGAGTAAATAAGCCCAGTTGCTTCAACCTCTCTTCATAAGTCCACGTGCATGATCAGAGGTCAGGAAAACAGACCTTACGATGACAGGCTGAGAGCTATGGGGCTCTTTAGCCTGGAAAAGCACAGGCTCAGGGGTGATCTGATGGCCACCTATAAGTTTATCAGGGGTGACCACCAGTATCTGGGGGAACGTTTGTTCACCAGAGCACCCTAAGGGATGAGCGCCCTGTTTAAATTTGCTGATGATACCAAAATTTGGGGTGAAGTGGGCACGCTAGTAGGGAGGGAAAGACTGCAGCTAGACCTGGATAGGTTGCAGGGGTGGGCTAACAAAAACAGGATGTGTTTCAATACTTACAAGTGCAGGGTGCTGCACTTGGGCAGTAGTAACCAGCAGCACACTTATACGATGGGAAACCCCCTTTATGAGAGCACGGAGGCAGAAAGGGATCTTGGAGTCACTATTGACTCCAAGATGAACATGGGCCGACAATGCAAGGTCACAGTCAGCAGGGCCAACCGGACCCTATTTTGCATCCACTGGTGCATCTCAAGTAGGGCCAAGGAGGTGATCCTCCCCCTCTACGTGACACTGGTCAGGCCACAGCTGGAGTACTGTGTTCAGTTCTGGGCACCCCACTTCATGAGGGATGTGGACAACATTGAGAGGGTAACCCACATAATCTGGGGACAGCAGGGCAGACCCTACAATGAGAGGCTATGGGACCTGAACCTGTTCAGACTTCACAAGAGAAGGCTGAGGGGGGACCTGGTGACCATCTATAAACTCACTAGGGGGGACCAGAAGGGTTTGGGGGAGACCTTGTTTCTCCTAGCGCCCCCTGGGATAACAAGGAATAACGGCCACAAGTTGTTGGAGAGTAGGTTTAGATTAGACATTTGTAAGAACTACTTCACAGTCAGGGCGGCTAGGATCTGGAACCAACTTCCAAGGGAAATGGTGCTGGCTCCTACCCTGGGGTTCTTTAAGAAGAGGCTTGATGCCTACCTGGCTGGGGTCACTTGAGCCCAGTTTTCCTCCTGCCCAGGCAGGGGGTCGGACTTGAAGATCTAGAAGGTTCCTTACGACCCTACTTCTATGATTCTATGATTCTATGATGAGGTTGAATGGTTATAAACTACTGCAAAACCATTTCAGGCTGGACATAAGGAAGAATTTATTTACTGTTCAAGCCCCCAAGATCTGGAATAGCCTGCCATCAGAGATGGTTCAACCACTTATATTGAACACCTTCAAGTTAAAAATTGGATGCTTATCTTGCTGGGATCCTATGACCCCAGCTGCCTTCCTGCCTTCGGGTAGGAGGCTGGACTCAGTGATCTTCCAATGTCCCTTCCAGCCCTAATGTCTATGAAATCTATGAAATCTATGAAGTCTGTGCCCCAGGCCCCTAACCATTTTCATTTCTCTCTGCTAGACTCTCTCCAATTTGTCCACATCTTTTCTGTTGTGGTAGGGCCAAAGCTGGGCACACTACTCCAGATGTGGCCTTACCAGTGCCAAACAAAGTGGAATTATTACTTCCCTTGATCTACTGGCAATGCTCCTACTAATGCAGACCAGTATTCTGTTAACCTTTTTCACAACAATGGCACACTGTTGGCTCATCTTCAGCTTACTGTCCACTGTAACCCTCAGGTCCTTTTCTGCACAGTTGATGCTTAGATAGTTGATTGCAAGCCTATACTGGTGCAGGAACTGTTGTGCCCTACATGAAGGACTTTTGCACCGGTCTTAGTTGAACCTCATGAGATTTCTTTTGGTCCAATCCTCCAATTAGTCTAGGTTTCTCTGATTCCTAGCCTTACCCTCCAGCATATCTCCTACTCTACCCAGCTTGGTGGCATCTTCAAACTTCCTGAGGATCCACTCCATCCCATCTTGCAGGTCACTGATGAAGATATTGAATAAAAGTAGCCCCAGGACTGCACCTAGGACACTTCACTTGATACTGTCTCCCAGCTAGACATCGAGCCCTTGTTTACTACCCTTTGAGGCAACAGTCCATCTAGTTTTCTATCCACCTTACTGTCTATTCATCCATTAGGTTGGATGAAAAAAACTGTATTTATGTATATATAAAAAAATTGGCATGAATTCTGAGAACGCTGTCTTTAGTGCATGTATCCTTGAAGAGAAGTAATGCTAAGAATTAATAACCAAGCAATACTTGTAATGTCTTTTATTTTCTTCCTCTTGCTTCTGGAGTTCTGTGTTCTCATACTTTTTCCTTATATTAAAATAAATGGGGCCTTCTTAATAATTCATGAATATTTATTCACATGGCTTCAAAGGAATTATCTGTCACAGGTAAACATTTCCCAATCTAGCTAATAAATTGTTTCCTGTATGGAAAGCAAACTAACTTGGAGGTCATCAGTAGAATATTTGAGTGTGTTTAATTTCCCACCTGTGGAGCCTAGCTTCTTCCTTAGGCTATAGAGCCCCATTCCTTAGGCTATAGAGCCTAATTCATTCAATCTGAATGCCCTGAGCACCATACCTGATAGCAGCCATTATGTACGCCAGCATTGAAAGAATAAACTGTTATCCACAGTGGACTAGACAAACAAATTTTACTGCATGCACACAAAAAGACTGTATTAAACAATGAAAAAAAAAGTTAAGTGCTTTTTTGGGTTTTTTAATTTTTTTGCTTTTTTTACAAAAAGCATATGGAGATGACATAAATCAAATTGATTGGCCAGCTAACTGGTGAAAGAATTTTTTCTTGGTTACAGATCTAATTTAAGTGCAAAATATTCTATTTTGTTTTCAGAAAATGTGAAACATGATTAATTATTGTCAAAGTATGTGTTAAAGGTAGGTTACTTGTGTTTCAGACTACTTTTGTCTAATTCCAGTCCAATTGACTTAATGTTTTATGCCCCTAAATTGGGAATGAGAGCATGTATCTTCTAAAATATGAGCACACTTTTACAAAACTGCACAACACACAAGGTTTTGATATTAGGAGGAACAAAATTTTACTGCAGAACTGGTAGAAGATACTACATGAAATAAATCAAACCTTTATCTGCTAAATTGTAAGTGATTCATAATTTTACCTCTTGTAAGGAAAAGTGCCAGCAGAAGTGTATTTTTGTTGATTTTGTTTTTAATTCTTCTCTTGGTGGGGGGATGATAAACAGGATTTATTATTTTAGGATTGCTTAATAGTGTTCTGAACAACAGATTTCCTAATGGGTGTTCTGGTTTGGTTTGTTTTTTTTTTTACTTTACCATGAAAACAAGTTGTAAACATGTTTTAAACATGTTGATGTAATGATGTAGTGATGTTTTAAAACTATTCACACAATTCATAGATTTGGTTTGTTTTTAGGATACTAAACTAAACCCAGGATACTATTTTCCTCTTTGGGCGGGGTTGCAGTGGTACTTTAGTCATGGTGGTCCAGGAAATAAATGAGTCTAGAGTTTTTTTATAATATTTTTTTATTGGACAAAGTGTCCACTTGGGATTGTTGTGGGAGGTGTATTAATTTTACTATGGCTGTCAGAGTTTGAGAAGTGATTATTTATCTCTCCTTTTCTCACCCAATTAGTGAAACACTGAGGTTATTCATCTAAGCTGCTGATCTCCCAAATTATATTACCACTGACTTCAGTATACAGATCTAAAATAGGCTGTCTGTGTGCTTTTGAGGGAGTAGATTTGTTTGCATTAATGGGATATAGGGAGCAGTGCACGTGATAGCAGTCGCTAAGCATTAGCTGGAGTACTGTACCTATTCTGGGGCACTGCATTTTAAGCTGTATATAGAGAAACTGAAAAGAACCCAAAGGGGATTGGTGAATATGATAAAAGGGTCAAAAAGCAAACCTTATAAGGTAAAGCTGAAGGAGCTACATATGTTTAGTTTAGAGAAAAAGGGATTCAGAGTGGGGCATGGTAGCTGCTTTCAAATATCTGAAAGATTGCCATAATTTTCAGATACTGTAGAATATGAAGAAATGTTCTCCCTCAGTACAGAGGACATGTTTAATTAGGTGTTAACAATACCAAGCAGACTAATAGCAGATCTGGGGGAGAGGGGGCAGGACTTCCTAACTATAAGAACAGTAGTACAATGGACCAAACTACCTAGGATGTTGTAGAATGTCTTTCACTGAAAGTTTTCAAAAGGAGGTTCAATAGACATCTCTCTAACCTTATTCCTTGGTAAACCAGTTGGGCAGTGTCCACTCAGTCCATGAGATGGATATCACAGGTGGCCCTGATCCAGCACCTGGGGTGGACGTGGTGGGGCTCCATCTGGCTACATGGAGGGAACTGGGGGGGCAGCTCAGCCTGATCCAGCCCTGTGGGCAAGGAGGGGTCATGGCTCACCCCCAGTCCAGCCTGCTGGGAGAAGGGGGCCTGGCCTGGCCCTAATTAAGCTAGGTGGGGATGGCCCAGCCCCGATCCAGTGGTGTCGATAGAAGGGGGCATGGCTGGCCCTCATCTGGCTGTGCTGGCAGAGGAGGCATGGGAATTTGACAGCAGGAGACAGTGGCCACTACTCTCACACCATAACATTTCCCAACACAAAAGGAGCCCTGTGGGTCAGATGCAAAGGTTCTGCAGGTCACATGTGACCTCTGGGACAGAGGTAGAATGCTCCTGCTCTAAAATGATTTAAGAAAAGTTAATCCTGCATTTGTACAGGGCAAGGGGTCAGGGGCAGGTGAAGTTTAGACTAGATGACTGTTAAGTTCCCTTCCATGATGTTAGTGGCTTGAAGAAGGTTCGCTGAGGTGCTTTAGAAATATTTGGGAATATTTCTAAGGCACAGACTTCCACAGAACAGGGTGTCAGTTGAAGATAAACTTGAAAGGACACTTTGAAGGTGAAGGTGGCTTTCCTTTGACTGTCTTTCTGAGGATGGATATTAACGTTTAATAATGTTTAATTCCTTATACACTGGGGCACATAATGAGTTTTATGCATCCCATTCATTATATTTAGAAAGAATCCAAATGGCCCTCTTAAAGAATTCTGGCGGGAAGTAATTATTAGTTCAATCAAAGTATTTTTTTAACGATATCCATGGTGATTCAGGGTCAAAGACCAGGTTGTCTTTAAAGCAGTTACTGTAATTACTGGGTACAGATATGACCAGGATTTTCTTTTAAAACAAACTCCCTATTTATGGGTCGAACAACTTTTGCTTTCATTCAACAGCCCTTTGTGTATTGATCATGATCATCTATTGCTTAAATATGACAGAACTGGTGGTGCTGCTTTACTTGTCTCTGTGCTTTGACTATCTGGAAATGTACGTTAGGAAACAAGGTTGGCTTTTTATTCTACCACAGCCTGTTTTCCATAGTCCTGCTCTAGGTACCAACTAGTTCTGATGCCAAAAATTTGGTTTCCTGTTCTATTAAGTCAGGTAACAACATTTTACTAATGATAGATTTGAAAACTTTTAAGTAGATCTCAGTAAATGCTCTTGCTGTTAGGCTTCAAATTAATTCTGTTCATGTGCATCCAGGATTTTGTTAGAGTTAAAATCTGCCCTCTCATGAGAAACCAAGGAAGAAATTGTTGTTTCTTAGATAAAAATATCCCTAAAAAGATTCATTTTCTTTTTTTTTTTTTTCAATAACATATGTTGTAGATCAGCTTATGGGACAAACCTGGTCATTTGCTCCATCTCAAGTGTCTGTATCATTTATTTTTGCTACAAATTGACTAAAACACTGCATGTGATTGCTGTACAAATAAGTTATTTTAACAAGTTCAATGATTTACTTTTCCTTGTGAAAAATTCTGAGCGTAGCAGAAAGAACTGCATATAATGAAAAATACATAGTTGATTATCACTGAAAGACTCTGCTTGGTATTATCCCCACCAGTCTAACTACTGAGGTGTCCCAGGCTTCCAACACCTTCTATCCAGTAAAACAAACTGTTATTTATATATTTCCTTTTTTACAGTCCTATATTGGAGAGTCCTCTTGAAGTGTTTAAGAATGTTTTAAATGCATTTTTTATTGATTTTCCGCTGACATACAAGATTAATGCACTATTTCAGGGCTGTCCAAGGCTGTTCAGGCAGCCCATGAGGGGTTAAATTACAGCCCTGGACTCCCACATGACTGCCATTCCCCACATTTCTCTAGCTGCAGCAGCAGCCAGGGACTCCAGGCTCCCTCTCCCTCCGACTTCCACTTTGTGTACCTGTCCCTGTTTCTGCCTCTGCCTAGGAGGCAGGGTGGTACAACATGGCACCGCCTCAGTCCTTGGGAAGCCTATGCCCCAGGGTTCCTGAATGGAACAGTGCAGTGGTGGAGCTTGCAGCTAGGAACCTTAGTGTGAGTCAGGGCACCTGGGTTCATGGCACAGCAGGGTTGGGGGGCAAGTGATGCAGGAGGACAAAGAGTACTGTTGTGGGGGGGTACAGAGTGCACACTGCTCACTGGGGAGTCATGAGGTACAGTGGGAGGTGCTCAGTGTAGCTTGGGGGTGAAAGTTGCAGCAGGGAAGCACTTGGGCATGCAGCCCATTGGAGGAAGAAATGTGTCCCATACTATTCCGTATCTGAGGGTCCACTGGCCCCTTAGAAGTTGGACAGCCCTTCACTATTGGATGGCAGTCAGATACCATTGTCAAACAAGTGGTTTAGGAACCTTTGTAAAATGTAACTATATTATTCTTTGGTATTAATTATAGGTTTGTGAAATATGCATTGCTAATTTTGTAATAGGTAATTTTGTAAAAAAAAATTGAAATGTCACAGAAAATAGAGAAATGTAGAATATCCAGTGTTGGGTGATATTCCTCATGTCTATATTTTTATTAGTTTGAAATAATAGTTGAAACTGTAGATATTCCAAAATGTGCTTTTCATAAAACATTTTGAAACAGTCCATCAATGGACTCTGTGGGCATATTTACATGTGAAATTAATGTACCTGAATAAACTCTGGCACAGTTCACACCAGATTTTATTGCTCCTGGGTGCAGTGTCTATATGAGCACCCAGGACCACAGCATGTTGGGGGGGGGGGGGGGGGGGGGGTGCAAGCCC
>NW_005843098.1:326185-346655 GCF_000455745.1 Alligator sinensis
AGATGGCAGAGGGCCTGGGAGGTCAGCTGCACAGGATATGCTGCAGAGGGGCTGGGTTGGCCATGAGAGTGCTACAGTACAGGGCTAGCTGGCAGGCAGCCTCCACGCTGTAGCACCCTCATGCCTCAGCAAGCCAGGTCATCGTCTACACATGCATTGCAGCGGAATAAATAACTCCTCCATAAAATAGTACCCGTGTTTGGCAGTACTATCCTACTGCAGAGCCAATTAGTTTACTCTGTCCTAATAGCTCCACTTGTGTAGATGATGATGCTTTATTACGGAGCTGATTAGTCAATTCCACAGTAAGCATCTCATGTAGATGAACCCTGTGTGTTTCTTGTGGGCAATTGTTGATGATGTAAATTTTGATTTACTAACTGAGCTATGGTGATTGCACTCTGCCCTGTCTCTGTGAAAATGTAAGAAATTTCACCTGAGCCATGAAGGAATGGGAAGAGGGAGGACAGGGTAAAGGAAACAATAATAAATGCAGTATTTGGAATGAAGGAACTAAAACAATATGAACCTGGGATGAGAATGATTATAAAGGGGGAGATGGAATGAGGGGTGATCTAAAATGAGAAGTGTGAGGGATAAGACTGCACCACTGAGAGTCATTTGTTCTCTTCATTTTTGTTTAAAAAAAATAGAACAGGAGGAATTGGAGAGATCTTTGTTTGGAGTGAGTCTGCACAGCCTTATTCTAGCCAGGACAGGAAGTAAAAGTTCACAAAAGCCTTCCATCTTCCCAGTGTTAAAGACCCAAGAGACTGTGTTAATTGTCTGTGGATGAGTATTCAGACTTCAGAAAGATTTCTGGAAATGAACCAAACCTTCAGCCCTGTAAATTAAACCCACCTCTAGTATTTATGGCTTGTAAAAAAGCATTCCACTTAATAGGAGGGGGAAGTAAACCAGAAATATTTGTATTATGATTTGACATCAAGGCATTGTGGATGAGTTTATGGAAGACTTATATAGTGAGGAACAGAGAGGGAAAAGTTTTAATGTAGAATTTTAAATATGTCTATGAATAGCTCCTTCTCTGTTCCACCTGGGGTCAAACAGGGCATGTCTACATGACACGCTTATTGCAAAGTTGCCTATTTAGATGTGCAGTAAATGTCTCAGTGTCTACACATGCCAGGCTATTAGGATGGAGTAAACTAATTAACACTACAGTAAGTTAATACTTGTAAATACAAGTACCATCTTACTGCAGAGTTTTTTACTTTGCAGCAGCACATGCATAGTCACTGATGGGGCTGGTTGGGGCCTGAAGGTGCTACAGTGCAGTGGCTGCCTGCTGGCTAGCCACACTAGAGCACTGTCATGCCCTCACCAGCCCCTGTGCAGCACATTGAGTTCGGTCAGAGCAGCCCCAAGCTGGCAGGCTGACCCCTTTGGACTCCTGGCTGGCTGGGGCTGCTCCAACCCAGCTCAACATGCTGCAGTCCCAGGTGCACATTCAAATGGCATACCTAGGAGCAATAAACTCCACTGCAATAAGCATTGAAGTTTATTGCTTAGAATTAACTGCACTCACAGAGGCATAATGGGGCAGCTGGGTGTTTGTGGCAGTGGTAACTCATGGCAGCAGCTGCAACTTTTGGCTGGCACTTCCTGTGGCCATAATTGTGCAACTGCAGTGACATGTTTTATTATTCTATGTCCCCTCCCCCAAAGCAGATGCCCAGGGTTGCTGTCCCTGTTATCTTGACTTAGTTATGCTACTGGATACTGAAGCATTGTGTGAAATAGGCACTACTCAACAAGATTGTATAAGTGAATTCAGTCTCCTTTACACCGTGGATGAGTTATAGTAAGCATGTCCTAACTATTATGGGTGCTCTTACAGGTTACCTTTAAACAGTTCTTAATCTGTTAAAATTAGAACAGTTTCAGTGCAGTCGCAGTTATGGCTTACTGCTGTCTCTGAGCTACACAGCTGTGACTTGCCAATAGAAGGGCTGGCAAGTAGAGGTGTGACCAGAAGCCAGGACTCTATCCATCCTCTGAGAGTGGAGCCATGGAGGTTAAACTAGCAAGAACTAGGAGCCTGGGGTAGTATGCCTCCCTGGGCTCCATGGTCTCACCACACAGTGACTCTGCTCCCAGTGCAGAGCCATCAGGGTATAACTGTGGCAACAGCACAGACCCTGGGGAAGCACACCTTTCTGAGCTCCATGATGTCATCATGCTTGGCAGACCTTTCCCCTTCCTGCCCCCAAGGAACGTGGGGGGCTGTGGAGAGAAGCCACAACCTCCTTTCCCCAAATTCTCCTAGGTAGCAGAGCACTACCTAGGTGTGAGCCAAAGGCTTAGCCCTCTGGTAGGAGAGCTGCATGCCCCCTGTACAGCCCAGAGGCTGTAACATGTCTTCTGGGGTTCTTGAAACCAGCAGTGAGATGCCATGTGGGCTGGGGTCATACCCACTGGGGGCAGGTCGGGGTGTTGGCTTGGGGTCAGAACCACACCCTGGACAGTAGAGCTTGGAGGGCAGAGCATTTGACAAAGGTAAAGGGGCCATACATCCTGGGATGCTGGATGATTGCAAATTGGTTGCTTTATCTCTGCGGACAGCTTGAGCTAAGTAGGATGACTCAGAAAAAACACTTGCCTGAAGTTTGTGTAACTTCAAGATGCTTAGGGGTTTCTTACCACAATTTAACACTCTTTAATGCCTAGATGCTCCCATTTATAGGTATGTTTAGAAAAGATCAAAAGTAACCTTTAAAGGTAGCACCACCCCTATTAAAATTTTATATGAATTCTACATTTATCACCACCATTCATAGTTTCATAGTTTCATAATTGGTAGGGTCAGAAGAGACCTGAGCAGATCAAGTCCAACCCCCTGCCTGGGCAAGAAAGAATGCTGCAGTCAAACAACCCCAGCTAGGTGATTATCTAGCTTCCTTTTGAAGACCCCCAGGGTAGGGTCTTCAAAAGGAGGCTAGATTATCTAGTGACCACCACTTCCCTTGGAAGTTGGTTCCAGATCCTAGCTGCCAAGACTGTGAAGTAGTGCTTCCTGATGTCTAGTCTGAACCTACTCTCAGTCAACTTGTGGCCATTATTCCTAGTTACTCTTGGTAGTGCTTGGGGGAACAGGGACTCTCCTGTTCCGCTCAAGTCCCCCCTGCTAAGTTTATAGATGACCACCAGATCCCCTCTCAGCCTTCTCTTGTGGATGCTGAACAGGTTCAGGTCCCATAGCCCCTCTTTATAGGGCTTGCCATGCTGCCCCCTGACCATGTGAGTGGCCCTCCTTTGGACCCTCCAATGCTGTCCATATCCCTCCTGAAGTGCAACACCCGGAACTGGATGCAGTACTCCAACTTCAGCGTGACCAATGTCACATAGACGGGGAGGAACACCTCCTTGTGATGCATCTGTGGATGCATAACAAGGTGCGGTTGTCCTTCCTGACCGTGTCCTCACATTGGTGTCCCATGTTCATCTTGGAATCTGTCTCTGTGTTGATGAGAAGGGAGTTCCCCAGCCTGTAGGTATGCTGCTGGTTCTTTCTCCCTAGGCACAGTACCGTGCACTTGTCAGTATTGAATCCCATCCTATTCTCATCCACCCACCTCTGTAACCTGTCCAGATCTAGTTGTAGGCTGTCCCCCCTTCTATCATGCCCACGTCTCCCCACATCTTAGTCCATGAATTTGAACAAGGTGCTTTTCACCCCCTTGTCCAAATCGCTGATGAAGATGTTGAACAGTGTGGGCCTGGGGACTGAGTCCAAGGGGAACCCACTGCCCACATCCTTCCAGGTTGAAAATGACCCATCTACCACCACTCTCTGGGTGCGGGCCTCTAGTCAATTTGTGACCCATCTGATTGTGTAGGCATCAATGCCACACTTGCCTAAATTTTAATGAGAATGGGATGAGAGACAGTGTTGAAGGCCTCCCTAAAGTCCAGAAAGACTACGTCCACTGTGACACCTACTCTAAGGATTTTGTGACCTGGTCATAAAAGGCAACCAGGCTGGTCTGACAGGACCTGTCCCTAATGAACCCATGTTTTTGCCCTTAAGTATAATCTCCCCTGCTGGTCCCTTGCAGATGTGCTCCTGGATATTTTTCTCAAAGAGCTTCCCCAGGACTGAGGTAAGACTAATGGGTCTATAGTTACCTGGGTCCTCCTTCCTCCCTTTCTTGGAAATAGGAACCACATTAGCCCTTTACCAGTCATCTGTCACCTGGCCAGAGCACCAGAAGTGCTCATTAAGCCATGCTAGGGGTCCCAAAATGACCCCTGACAATTCCCTCAGCACCCTGGGTGGTGATCATCTGGACCTGCTGATTTAAACACATCCAATCCCACCAGAAGTTCCCTAACTATGTCCTCTCTGACCCTAGGCCTCACGGTGCCTCTCTTGAGTTCATCCAGAATCCCGGAGGGGGGGATGTCCCAGTCCCTGCTCAGAAAAATGGAGACATGGAATTTGTTATAGAGGTCAGCTTTATTGTCTGGTGCAATCACCAGATTGCCGGGCATGTTCTGCAGGGGCCCCACATTACCCGGTGCCTTCTTTTTACTCCCTATGTATTTAAAAAAGGACTGCTTGTTATCTTTGATCCTGGTCGCTAGTCCTAGTTCTGTCTCCACCTTAGTCTTCCTAACAGCCCCCTACAATCTCAAGCCAAGGAGGTATAATCCTCCTTGGTGATGGCCCCTCTCTTCCACCAGGTGTGCCCCTCCTTTTTAGCTTTCAGAAATTTCTGAATGCCTTTGGTGAGCCATGGGAGCTTTTGAGCACTCTTGCTCCCTTTGATTCACATTGGGACTGTCATGCTTTGGGCTCGGAGGATCATCTTTTTAAGGAACAACCACTCGTCTTGGACTCCCAACTCCCCGACTAATCTTAACTCATTGAAATCAGCCCTCCTGAAGTCGAGGGCTACTGCCTTGATGCAGGCCTTTGACACCCTGCACTGGATGATGAATTCCAGGAGGCGATGATCGCTATTGCCCAGGTGTTTGAGAACCCGCAGTCCCCTCACTAGGTCATCACCTGTGGCCAGGACCAGGTCCAGCAAGGCATTTCCCCTGGTGGGACTGGTTTAGATGGAGTTAGATGGAGTTAGATGGGGGGTCCTGTTAGATGGGGGGTCCTGGGTTAGATGGAGGTCTTGTATCTAAGCTAGGAACCTATGTGAGTGATCAGACCTGGCTGACTGCTCCTCCCAGCAGATGTCCGGGTAGATTAGGTCACCCATGATGACCACATCCCTTGACTTAACTGCCTCCGTGAGCTGATCTGAGAATTCCCAGTCCAGCTCTTCCCCCTGATTGGGTGGTCTGTAGTAGGCACCTACCATTAAGTCCCTTTCGCTATGACCCCCATGTATTCTAACCCAGAGCACTTCAGTCTGCCCCTCCTCTGACCCCATGCTGTTTATTGAGGACGTGTATTGCTCTTTGATGTAGAGCGCCACACCCCTGCCTTTCCTCCCCATTCTATCCCAACTGTACAGTCTGTAGCCCTTGATGTTTACTGCCCAATCATGGGTTGAATCCTACCAGGTTTCAGTGAGCCCCACTATGTCTGGGTTTGTGTTAGCTAGCAGGAGGGCAAGTTCCTCCTGCTTGTTGCCCATACTATGAGCATGGGGTACCATTGTAGCATTGTACAATCAGGAAATAAAAACAGCACAAAGTTTGCCCTGAAATATACAAAGCCTACTGGTTTCAGTGAAGTTGAATGCATAGTGTGTGTATGTGCGTGTGCATGTGCAAACACACATACATATACACACATATACATTTTATTCATGTATGTATGTGTTTGGAACCAGTAGGAGTTGCACAAGTTTCAGGCAAAACTTTGTGCTATGAATATTTTCCACCTGTGGTACAAAAAGCAAAGTATAGGACATCATTAAAATATCCACAGTGAGAAAATCCATATCTGTTCCTGAAAGTAACACTGAATCATCCAACATGAAAGAAAAAAGCAGAATCAAGAAAAAACAATTGTAGAATTGATTGTAAGACAAATCTGTACTAATTCTTATAACATCTGTTTGAAGCCATGGAATGCTTGCTGATGTGTAGCCTGCATCCTGTTTTCAGTCTTTGACTTCAGAAATCCTGAGCAGTATAAAAATAGCAATCAATATGCAGTATTTTTTTAATACGTGTTAAAGAGTAAGGACAGAAATTTTAAAAAATCCCCCAAACTATAAATGTTTTAGGTACTGAAACATGTCTCTTTTTCCCAGTAACTTTCCTTGTTTTGTTTTTTTTTAAATGAAATCTATTTCAGTAGGAGAGGAATTAAATATAGAATTATCAGTGGATTTAGCTAAAGATACATACATGCTAGACTTAGTGCCCAGGCTATGGAGTCACCTGATGAAGGTTACAATCATCTAAAGTATTTAGGAGCTTAATGTTAATTTTCAAAAATAATGTTGGCACTTTGGAACCTTACTAGTTTTCAATTATTTTATACTCCTAAGGCCCAGTTTTTTAAGACATATATAAGGATTTAACTCCAAATCTGACTCAGTGATCACTTTTGAAAATGGAATGTTGCTAAATTTTTAAAAACTCCTAAGTGATTTAAATGTTTAAAATCTGTTTGTAGTCCTCAAGGTTGCAGAGAATAGCTTAAAAATGTGAACTGAGTTGTTTGCACAGAGCCTAAAGAATTGGTTGTGTGAAGAACTCATTCACTTAACTCTGAAATTTGCTGCCAATAAAAAAAAACAACCCACTGAATTAGGTGAGGACCTAGAAGCTTCCTGTGTATTTCTCCTAAGTACCCATATTGCCTTACTTTACCTCTGGACGTAGCAACTACACCCACACTTACTACACCATTGCTTATACTGTGTCAAATGATCTATATGCCTAGTCCAGGGGAGGACAATTATTTTGGGTGGAGGGCTGCTTACTGAGTTTTGGCAAACCATCGAGGGCCACATGACAGCCATCCTGGGGCAGATAAATATTAATTTTCTAAACTTTTTAGGGACCCTGTGGGCCAGATAGAATGGCCTGGAGGGCTGCATCCAGCCCGCAGGCCACATTTTGCCCACCCCTGGCCTAGTCCCTTAAAATGTATATGGTTCTCTTTCTCTCTCTCACTCAGCTGTAAGTAATACTCCTTCAGGACAACATTGTGTCCTTCTTCATCTCAGTCAAATTCTTTACCTAATCTCTGCTCAGTGTCTTCTTTTTTATATGTATATTTTCTTTTCATATCATTCAGAATAAATAATCCTCCCCCTCCCCCACACTTACAACACACCTGTAAACATAGTGCCCTTCTTTAAAAAAGGCAAAATGGTGGACCTGGGGCACTACAGACTGGTTAGCTTCACCTCAACACCTGGGAAGTTCCTGCAGCATATCCTAAGGAAGGCCATTTGCAAGCGTCTGGAGGAGAACAGCTGATCAAAAGCAGCCAGCATGGATTTATGAACACCAAATCATGTCAAACAAACCTGATCTCCTTCTTTGACAAAAAAATTACTTAGGTGGATGAAGGGACTGCTAAAGATGCAGTGTATCTGGACTTCAGCAAGGCATTTGACAAGTTCCTGCACAACCGTCTCATAAACAAATTGGAGAAATGGGGACTAGATAAAACTACTACAAGGTGAATAGATAACTGGCTTAGTTTCCAGAAGCAAAGGGTATTTAGTAATGTATCCATGTCAGAATGGCAGGAGTTTTCAAGCAGAGTCCTACAGGGGTCTGTCCTGTGTTCGATGCTGTTCAACACCATATTTATTAACAATTTGGATGCTGGCATAGAAAGCTTCTTGAGCAAGGTTGCAGATGATGACACAGAACTGGGAAAGATTGCAGACATGGAGGAAATTCATCACTGTTCAGAGGGATCTCAACAGATTGGAAAGCTGGGCTAGAGCTAACAGAATGAAATTCCATATGGACGAATGCAAGGTGCTACCCCTCAAGAGGGATATTCAAAAACACAAATATAAAATAGGTGACAACTGGTGGGATGACAGCACGATGGAAGAGGACTTGGGAGTCTTGGTAGATTACAGACTCAATATGAGTTGGCAGTGTGATGTTGCTGTACAAAAGGTGAATATGGTTTTGGAATGTATAAATAGAACTATTAAGTACAAGACATTGAATGTTACAGTGTGTCTGTACTTGGCAATAGTTAGGCCTTATCTGGAGTATTTTGTGTGGCTATGGGCTCCACATTTTAGACAGGAATTGGAGAAGTTACAGAGGATCCAGAGGTGTACAAAAAAGATTATAAAGGGCTTAGAAAGTCCTGCTAAGCTCCCTGGCTGCACCCTCCACTAGCAGCTTGGGAGCCCGGGCCAGCACCTGCCATGTCAGCTCTGCAGCACCAGCTGTCACTACGAGGTATGTCTGGCTTTGACACCATAGGCCACCAGCAGCTCCAGCTCTTCCCCAGGGAGGGACCCTGCCAGGGCCCCACCCATCACATCCCACCATCCAAAGACACTGCCCAGAGCTGCACACCATCCCTGCCACTCCAGCCCCAGCCACATGGTAAGCCCTGCTTTGGAGCCCTGCTACCTTCCCACCGCTGCCCCTGTTCCTTCCCTTGCCCCACTCCCCACCTGGCCTGCCCTCATTTCCCTAGCCCTGGGTTCCTCCACCACAGTATGCAGGGAGGTGGGAGACAGTGCCAAACTTTACTGGGCACCCCGTGACTCTGCAGTTAGGCAGGCATGGGATTCTCACATGCCAAAAAATGTGGCAATGCTGGCATCCATGTCCTCCTTGGCTGTGTGGGGTGGGGACATGTAGCACAGACACAAGTAGCCCTCCAGGTGGTGGCAGAGGTTGTGGGGCAGCCCAGGCTTTCCCCCCATGATGTCATAGCTCATGGTCACCTGCCAGGTGCATAGGTTCAACTTGGGGACCATTGCTATCAGCAGCAGCAGGGCATAATGGATTTGGCACCCCTTGGTCCACGCAAATATCTCATTGTGCACCACCTGTGGCATGCACAGCTCTCTCAGGGGTGGCACCCCAGTAGAGTGGTTGGCCTACAGGAGAAGAGCAGGGAGCAGGGTCTGGAGCAACGACACCAGGTGCTTCCAGGAATCTGACCTGTCCCACCCTGGAAATGGGGCTAGGGAGGCAGGCTGCCTGTGGCTAGCACGCAGCAACCTGCCAGCCCCAGGTTAGTGAGTGGGGATGGTGGGCTTGCCCAGCAGCCACCTGAGACCAGACCTGCCAGGCTGAGCTATGGTCCCTGGTCACCTGTTCATAGCCGACCCCTGATCTAAGGCTGGGAATTGTATGGCCTCTGGTACAGAGCGTCTTCTCCCTAAAATGTTACAAACTCTCACAAACAGGTTCTTTCTCATGGTTCTACATGGTCTACAGCGTCACATGGGGGAGAAGCAGCCCTTGGCAGCTGGGATGTGGCTTCAGGGTCATTCCCACCCACAGCTGGGGGCCCTGCTGATGCACCAGCTCTGCCAGAGGAGGACCCTGGACAGGACCTTCCTCCTGGACTGTGTGGTCGTGGTGATGGAACCATCTGTGGTACATCTGTGGGACACAGGCAGGCAGAGGACATGGCCCACCAAGGTAGGTGTCAGGTGGAGGATATTGCCCACCAGGAGGTGTAGGATCAGCGTGAGGAGGCATGGGTCTGGGTGGACCAGGAGTTTCAGGTGCAGCTCCTAGACCTGGAGCATGAGCAGGTGGAGGCGCTGTGGGAGAAGAATGCCATCCTGGCTCAGGCAGTACAGAACACAGAAAATGATTGATGAGTGCTGGACATTGTTCTGGCCCTGTTGGTTGTTTTCATGCTGCACGCTGCCTGGCCCCTGACCCTAGCCCCAAGTGCCCCCTGAGAGCCACCCACCACCCAGCAGCAGGCCCCTGTCTGGGCCTGGGAGGAGGTCCTGTGCTACCGCCAGCAGTCAGGAGCACCTGACCTGGTGCATGCCCTGTGTCTGGTGCCACCCAGCCCTCCCCACACCCCTGCTTGGGGCCAGCCCTGCTGTTTGCCCTGCCTCCATGTGTGCATGAAGCCCCAGCTACCTGCAGCAGGGCCAGGACCACATACCAGCCCTCCTGGCCCTGGACACCACTTACCAGAGGTGGAGCCAGTCGCAATAGAGGAGCACTGGCTATCATCAGCCCCTCACCCACCACACTCACCACAGCATGCACACCCACAGGGGAGCGGCCAGAGGCTGGGGTGCTATCCACCTGTTCCCAGGTTCTGCAAACTAGTTGCCCCACCACTTGGCCCCCCCACCCTGGGATGACACACAAAGAACATTGAACACATTTTCATGGTGAAGAAGGTGTTTTATTGGTAGGAAGAGTGGGTGGTGGAGGGGCTCTGTTTGTTGGTGGAGGGCTCTGTTTGTTGGAGAGGAAGAGGGAGGGGTGTCTGCATGATGTGAGGGGAATAAATTTTTTTTCTTGTGAAATGTATCTGCAGTGATCATGGTGCTGGGGGTGGGCAGAGGGGTGGGCAGTGCTGTAGGCAGGCTAGACCAGGAAGTGCAGGAGGAGGTGGTTGGCTAGCATGTCCTGCACCTGGTGCCCTGGCCCCCACTGGTGGGTGCATGGCTCTCCTGGCACCTCATCAGGGGGTGGTCACCACTGCCGATGCTGTTGCCACTGCAGGTGGTGCTCCTGCTGCCAGGCGTCCTCCACACACCACACTTACTGTGCCCAGTCCTCATGGAAAAGTTCCCCCATGGCCTCACAGATGTTATGCATCATGCAGGCTGCAACGATGACATGTGGAGATTGTTCTTGGTGAACTCAAGGTTGGTGGTAAGGGTGCAGCAGCATCACTTGAGGCAGCCAAAGGTGTACTCCACCAGGGCACAGGTCTGGCCCAGGCAGCAGTTGAAGTGGGCCTGGCAGATGGCAGGTGTAGGGACTCATGAGCCAGGGAAGGAGCACCTAGGCCACGCATCCTCATTTGCTACCTCCTTAGCAGAACACTGGGGCCACACAAGTGGCCAAAACTTTTCAGATGGTCACTTTCTGCTACCAAAATGGCCAGCTAGGGTCAGCTGACTCCTTCCCCCTTCTACTATAAGCCCCTGACCTGGAAGAGGAAGTGTCTGGGCAGCAGGGCTTAATGCTGTGCCTAGGCTGTAGCACACTCGGTTCTTGCTGCTACTGACTGATGGATTCCTTGGATACCTAACCTGGCTAGCCTCCTGACCTTGCCCTCTGGATACCCAACATAGCTCTGGCCTGACCCCTCAAATACTTGTGACCTCATATTCTGTCCCTCTGGATTCCTGACTGGTTCCCAAGACAGATCTCCTAGATTCTGACTTTCTGGATTCTCCTCATCCTGGGGAGATTCTCAGACATGGACACCCACAGCCTGGAATGACACCAATGGCTTGAAGTTGCAGCAAAGTAATTTTAGATTGGATATCCAGAAAAACTTCTTCACTGTTAGTATAGTGAGCAAATGGAGTAGACAGCCTAGGAAAGTTGTGGACTCTCCACAAAAGTTCAAGAAAACTTTGGACAGCCACTAGTTGGGGATGATTCAGGCCTAGCTATGCAAATTCTCTTCCTCTTCCCACTTGTCCTGTCTAAATGGGGTTGCTGATATGGGAGCTATGCCAATATTCTACTATGGGCATTTCCTATGATTCTGGGCTTTGATGATTGCCTCCCTTTCTGCTACATGTTAGAATGTGTTTAAACTTTTCCCAAAGGCATTGGGTGCTGGCTACCGCCAAGGCTGGGGACTTTGACTAGGTTGTGCCAATGCTCCCTTTGGGACCAAAGCTGGACATTTTTGGCTAGAGGGTCTTGCCCCTCTCCTTATGGTCAGAATTATCACTATATTTAGGGTCAGGAAGGAATTTTACCCCTATGGTCTGACTGGTACGAGCTCTGTGTGTGTGGGGGAGGCTCTACCTGAGATCTTTTGAGCGTATATTGACAATATTTCATAGAATCAGGACATTGCCTGCCATGATTCCCCTGCTTTACCTATGGCAGGTTAGGGTGTTATGTCTGTGTTGTGTCAAGGTTGATGGTAGGTTTATGTAGAGTTGATTAATGATTGTGGTTTGTATGGGATGGTTTTGATAAGAATGGTCCTGCATCAGGCACAGGGTTGGACTAGATGATCTCTGGAGGTCCTTTCCAGCCCTACTTCTCTATGATTGTATGATGAAATTCTTCTAACGTCTCTTTATTCTTCTCCCTATCATGGCCCTTTACAGCTCTGTTTTTGTCTATTTCTTACTCTCCTTAATTTCTCAAGGTATTCCTTTTTATTCCTTCTATTCCTCTACCAATGCCAGTTTCCCTCAGCTCCCCATCTTTCCTTATATTCAACTATCAACTTCACACCTTCTTCCATAGCAAGGGACACTTGGACTGATTCATAAGCCACTATATTCTGTTCCTATTAGTTCTTTCTCCAGGATCACTTTTAGTATAAAGCCAGCAAGAAATTATGGCAATGTCAAACTGTTTACTGAAGTATACTGGGAAAAAAATTGTGTATAAAAATTCCATGTCTATGCCTAGAGACTGACAGGGACTTGTACAGGTGCTTTAACAGATACATCATAATTTCACTCTTGTATGTCAGACACATAATTTCCACCTCTCTATCCTATAACCAGCTCTACAAAATTTTGGTGAATTCCATGGAGTGATGCTGTAACCATGGAAGTCCTGAAACTATATGAGGGGCAAGGATTTTTGTGGGTGATATCTTTTACTGACCAACTTTATGACTGGTATAGACAAACTTTTAAATGCAATGCAGTCTTTTCAGGTCATACAAAAGCTTGTCTAAGTCAATTTAAACTGTGAAGTTGGTCCAATAAAAGATATCACCCACAAAAATCTTGGCCTCTTTCCATTTTTTTTCTTACATTGTGGTGAAAAGATCAACTTTTATATATCAAATCATTCATGCTTTGGTATCCCAGTGAAATTGTAGAACTGATGATCGTTTCTTGAGGCAAACTTGGAAAGGTGGTCCTTACCCTGGATCTGGAGAAATACACGTCTCATGAAATTCATGTTCCACATAAAAATACATGTTCTATGTATCCTGACTCTGAAGATGCTGTCCTGAAAGATGTGACTAGATAATTATTTTCCTTTCCATTTGCAGAGGAGCAGCAGGATATTGCCAAAACTAATTGCTGATTTTTATAAACAAAGATATATTTTTATATATAAAAATGAGTTTTCTACCACTGAGTGTTATCATTAGGGAGTACAGGCATTTGTTTCTCTGCAACAAAGTGATTGCACTAATATAGCACTTGGAATTATTTTTTTAAATAAATTTAAGTCAGTTATGTGAGTGAGTGGGTGGAAAATCATAAACCTTGAACTGAACTTAATTGTTATTACAGACAAATGATTTGGGACTAATTTATATTTGATTTGTTTTGTTTTTGTTAATTATTTACTACTCCTGTGTTACGTGCTTGAGTCCAGGTGTTATGACTGAATTCACATATTGCCCATCCCCTCTATATTCTCATGAAATGCAGAGATGCCTAATGGCCCTGTAAACAGTGCGTTCCCAAGACTGAATATTATATTCACTCAAACCCCGACTCCCCAACACACACACACATGCACAGTCACACACACACACACACACACACACCTTTTGGTTATTTAGAAACTTTCACTGGGGCAGTGTTCTCTTCAAGAGCCCATCATTTATACTGTAATTTCTCTTCCACATCATTTTTGGAGGATACAAAATGGTTTGCTTCATTTTTGTGTTTTTAAAATGCAGTAGGTTCTTTTCTCCCCAGAAGAGAATCTTCTTAAAATCTTCTGTAGAAAAGATTTATTCTGAAATATTCCCATTCTTGTTCTCTCTCTCTCTTTCTCTCTCTCTCTCCCCCCCTCCCTTCCCTCCAATATTGTTTTAAAAACATAGCATTTGGGTTTTCTGAGCATTGGTAGAACAGGTAGCTATTACCAAACCTGCTGAATCTCAAGATATTATTTTTCAGGAGACAACTACAGATGAAATTAAATTAATTTAAATTGCATGATAGGCCAAATCCTGCATGGCTTAGCCAGGTAAGATACAGTCACCTGACTGGGAATTTCACTTAATTAGGACAGTAGGCAAACCTGCATATCCTAAAATATGAGAAAGTTTGGAGAATTTACATGTAACAATATGAATATTGGCATAGCTAGGCCTAAATCATCCCTGGCTAGTGTCTACCCCTATTAAGTGTTGAACAACATACATCATTTGGAATTTGCCCTCTTCACTTATATTACATACAACCTCTATTTTATGTTATGTTGTACCCTGTAAAAATAAATGATACTTACTATTTCTCTTTTTGGAAGAGGCATAGAAAGTAATGTTGCCACATAAACCCTGTAACATGTTCCTGTAATTGTACAGTTCATTTGCACATGAATCTCACTTTGTGCATAAGTACAATATGCACTCTGAGGAGAATAGAAACAAATTGGCATTTTATTTCACTATGGGAGTAAAATATTTTTTTCCTATCCCAGCTTTTCCCAAGAACTAAGCAAATTAGGGAAATAAAGCCCATTAAGTAAAATTAGATTTTACTCTATTTAACAGGTGTTTTGGTCTATTTTACCCTGAGGGTAGATCACAATGCAGTCCAAAAAGTTAATTGCTTGATAATTGTACAGTTTAGACATTTATTTCCAACAGTTTAGCTTATATTATAGTTCTGTTAAACTTTTTCAGTTATCTTTGGACCTCTCCTATATTAGTGACCCTTGGGCCTATGTAAAAACAATAGTTTAAATTTATTATGAAAATATTTCTAACAATCATTTCTGACATAGATTATAGTGTTGGATAAATAATTTGAGAAACACAGTTGGCCTACTGTAACAATTAAACTCCTTAGGATAACTTTGAAAGAGGAAAAAGAGTATCCCCTTATTATCCTTAGTACAAAATTGCTTAAACAAATGAGAACAGTTACTAAAATAATTCTGACAAGTAACAAAGTATGGTCAGTGGCTTTAGCTATGGAGAAAGGTGACAACTATATTATTAAGTAATCAGTAATAATTATTACCATTATTATTAAAGGAAATGCCCCTAATATTTAAATGAATCATGTAGAGAAAAGTGTTGTGATCATTGTGATCAACTAAAATATAAAAACAAATCCTTCTACATATGACCTGTTTGGATGTGCCCAAACTGTATGCATATATACAGGTACAATCGGTATTTCCAGATACAATCTGAATAATTACATGTGCAATAACTTTTGTCCAAAGATAATGGACCTTTGAAATTTGGTTCTAATTCTCTGAATTATTTTTAGAATGTTTTTTCTTACAAGGAATCTATGACCTCCCTCCCATTTCTCTTGATTTCATGTTCAGGACTGGTTTGTCTATTTTTAGGAATCTTGGAAAGGTCTTGGAAGGATCATGAAATAAAAGGTGTAAGGGTTCTGTGAAGGAGCTATCAAATAAGAGGTGCCAAGGAAAGATGCCAGTCAGCTAATCACATAGCTTCTCATATCTCTTTTTTTCCAAAAGGGTCTTGTCTATAATCCCTTCAGTTTTCTCATTAATTATTGAGTTACCCAATGCTCTACAGACATCTGCAATGTAAACTTTGAGGTCTTCCATTGCTTAACTAGAGCAAGTAAAGGGCTCCAGAAATAGAGAGAACCCTGTGCTCCTAGATCTATAGATTTTTGCTGCTCCTTTCCCATCACCAATGGGGGTTAGTGTTTATCTCTGGACAAAGGCCCTGAAGGGGCTTCTTTCTCCTGGCACATCCTTTTTCAAAAACCTTTCCTTGAATAGGCTGTTTGCCTCAATGAATATCTCCCTAAGGGAAGGTCCCCCACTGTTTAGAGGGAACACACTAACCTTTAAAGTGGTTAATAGAGGTGACATTTCTGTCCCAAGGAGATGCCTATTTTTAGGCATTTTTTTCTAGTAGGTCTTCAGCTGCAGAGCAGTTATACCTAAAAGAACAGGAGAGCAAAAGTTTGCAAAAAGCTATAAGGTAGCATCACTAAAAGTCTAGAGGATTGTAGCAAGTGTGATATACTGGTTGGGATCCTTGTACAGGTTAGGGAAGGACTCTTCACCATTTCTGCATCTTGTATAGCTTCCAGAAAACAGGGAGGAAGTGGAAGAACTCTCAATTTATTCTAATTATATGAAGTGTTACCACTGTATTTTATACATTCTTGTATGTTGTAGGTCAGCAGAGAAAAGCTGAAATATATCAACCTGTTCTTTGTATTCTGCAAAAAAAGACATGTTTTTGTTTAGGAAAACATCTATTTTGTCCCAGCTAGTAAAATAAAAATAGGCTTTATCATCTATTTCATAGTTTAACAGGTGGACTCCAAACTCTCTCATAATGATGAGGCTATGATTGTACATGGATGTTATTATACTGAAAAAGTTTTTCCTAGGCTTGTAAACCTCCAATTGATAAATGGTTTTGCGGTTTTCTAAATTTCACCGGCAGGACAGTACAGCCTTGCCTTTTGATATTTACTTTTCATGATGCTTTAATGCCAGCATGTTATGAAAAAATATGATTTAAAAGCATAAAATAAAGTATGAAATGGCTTTCGAACTCTGGTTGACATTAGTGGAACTTTTTGATTGCCAATGACTGATGCCCTGTCTTTGCCAATAATACCTAACAAATGCATGAGTAAGACCTTTTATTTTTATTTTTAATATAATTTCCTTTATACATGGAATTTCCAGTCTATATTGTACTTTTCAGGTGACTGAATTCTAAAGACTTCTGGCCTCAAGCCTCACAATGCAAACATGACTTACAAAAATCCCTTGAAATGCACTGTCCATCACTATTATTGTCTCCTATTGTAACAATATTTGACCTCATGTTGTAAAGATTGAAATTGCAAAAACTATGGAATATGTGTCCATTCCTTCATTGAACATATAGAGTGATAATTGTTTTTTTTCATTTTGGTGAGCTCTTCTGAATTCTAATTATTGATATCCTTATTTAATATCAAATTGCATCAGAAGTACATTATCACTAACTGCTTTTGTTATTGGCAAGACTGAAGTGAGCAACAGAACATATTTGTGTTATTAACTGTCTCTGCATCTTGATTTTTTTGTGGTTAGGAGTGGTTCAGGAAGTAAAAATAGTTTGCTTGCTAATACATGAGATATTTTTTCACACAGGCATTTATTTTGAGCTTTTTAAATGATGCCAGCTTATCCAAATAATTCAGGTTCTAAATATTATAAATCAATAATATTGCTGCATAGAATTTTTCCAACAAAAACACATAACTTATATTTAGAGACTAATATACCCTTAAATAATGAAAGTAATATGCATTTTAATTAAAAACAACAACAACAAATATGCTAGATAATACAGCATTTCACTTGATTTAAATTTGTTTTCTACTTACAGATATTCTTCATGTTTCTTAGTTCATATTAGATAGGGCTGATTAAAGAAACTGTGTTGCAATTTTCTTTTTCTTTTTTCCAGTTCTAATGTTAGGGTAACAACTGTAACAGGTAGGGGGCAATAGTAATCTGTTTTCTTTCCAATGTTTTTTTCAATTGTTCTTTAGGGGTAAAAATTACTTATGTTAGAAATGTCCCCAGACACTAGCAAACACAAAGCAACTACTTCTGCTCATTTGGAATATTGGCAAGAGAATTATCATGCATCTCACGTGGAACATAGAAGTCATAGGTCTATGCAGTCATATACCCTGTGTCCTGTCCCAGTCTGCCCCCATACGCCTATCATACTATTTGCTATGGTACTGTCATGAATGCCCTCCAAAGTTAATGGTGTCTAGTAGGTAAAGGAAATGCCCTGAATAATCAGTCCATTGGCCTTGCCACCCTTCATATAGCTTGAACCAGTCAATAATATGGTACCATAATGTAGCTAGTTCTATTCCATGTAACATAAAGAGGAAAATACTGCTTTGAGTGAAACCCCTTGTAGGTTGTACTTTATGTGATAGGACAACCAATTATACACTTTAAATAGTCATACACTAATGCAAGAAATATGGGAAACAAACAGGAAGAACTGGAGGGCCTTGTACAATCACAGAAGTATGATGTAATTGTTGTTACAGCCCCACCTGACCCATGTATTTCCACATGGTTTCCACGGGTGCTGAAGAGCAACATTGGGTCCAGGCTGTGCATCTCACTGACCACATCAGTCAAGCTGGTGCCCAGTCTGGTACCCAGTGCCCCATCAGTGACTGAGGGTTCCTGGACTTTCCTGGGTAAGTCAGCCCCAAGGGGAGTGTCCACACATGCAAGCACATATGCTTGCAGCACCTCAAATAGAAGCAGTTCAAATTTGAGCTGGGGCTTTTTGCCTCAGCATACATGCTCAGGCATGCACTTTCTTGTGGAGCAAATTGTGCCACTTAGGGCAAAATAACCCTGCCTGGCTTCTCCCGGATCTGCAACCAGGGGGAGCTAGAGCCCAGAACCAGTACCTGTGTTGTCCCCATCCATACAAAAAGCTGCCCAGGCAAGCAGCTCAGGGCTACTTGCTCTTAAGAGCTTCTGCGAGGAAGTTGGCCACACCCCTTCCTGTTCCAGGCCATTGCTGCTGTTGTTGCTGGTTGCTGCAAGCTTGGCCTCAGGAGCTTCTGGGGAAAAGATGGCCAGGCCCTTTTTTGCCTCTGGCTATTATTAGCTTCTGGCTTGGTCTCAGAGCCTTTGGAGTAAGTCGGCCAGACCCCTTCCTGCCTTGAGTTGCTGCTGCTGCCCTGCCTTAGGGAGGGGTACACTGCACTACTCTGCACCCCAGCACTGCACCCCAGCTTCTGTGCTCCTGCACAACAGCAGCTTATGCATCCCAACCTGTGGTTGGGAGACAGTCTAGGGAGGGAGCCTTCGCTGCCTGTGGACCCTGTGGAAACTATAGGCCCATTAGTCTTACCTCAGTCCTAGGGAAGTTCTTTGAGAAAATTATCCAGGAGCACATCTGCAAGGGGCCAGCAGGGGAGCTTATGCTTAGGGTCAATCAACACTGGTTCATTAGAGGCAGGTCCTGTCAGACCAACCTGGTGGCCTTCTATGACCAGATCACAAAAGTCTTGGATGCAGGTGTTGTGGTGGATGTAGTCTTCCTGGCCTTTAGGAAGGCCTTTGACAGTCTCTCTCACCCCATCCTCATTAAAGAATTAGGCATCTGTGGTGTCGATGCCTACACAGTCAGATGGGTCGGAAATTGGCTGGAGGGCCACACCCAGAGAGTTGTGGTGGATGGGTCATTTTCAACCTGGAGGGATGTGGGCAGTGGGTTTCTCCAGGGCTCAGTCCTCAGACCCGCACTGTTCAATATATTCATCGGCGATTTGGACGAGGGAGTGAAAAACACCTTGTTCAAGTTCATAGATGATACTACGATGTGGGGAGAAGTGAGCATGCTAGAAGAGAGGGACAGGCTACAACTAGACCCTGACAGGTTACAGAGATGGATGGATGAGAATAGGGTGGATTTCAATACGGACAAGTGCAAGGTGTTGCACCTGGGGAGGAAGAACCAGCAGCATACCTACAGGCTGGGGAACTCCTTTCTCGTAAGCACAGAGGCAGAGAAGGATCTTGGAATCACTATTGATTCCAAGATGAACATGTTGGAATGTCCACCAAGTTGAGGGCGCAGTCAAGGAGGCTAACAGCACCTTTTCATGCATCATAGATGCATCATGAGCAGGTCCAAGGAGGTGATCCTCCCCCTCTATGCAACATTGGTCAGGCTGCAGTTGGAGTACTGCATCCAGTTCTGGCCGCCACACTTCAGGAGGGATGTGGACAGCATCAAGAGGGTCCAGAGGAAGGCCACTCGCATGATTAGGGGGCAGCAGGGCAGGCCCTACAAGGAGAGGCTATGGGACCTGAACCTGTTCAGCCTACACAAAAGAAGGCTGAGAGGGGATCTGGTGGCCACCTATAAACTTGTCAAGGGGGACCAGCAGGCAATGGGAGAGTCCCTGTTCCCCCAAGCACTACCCAGGGTAAAAAAGAACAGCGGCCATAAGTTGACTGAGGGTAGACTCAGGCTAGATATCAGGAGGCACTACTTCACAGTCAGGACGGCTAGGAGCTGAAACCAACTTCCAAGGGAAGTGGTGCTTGCTTCTACCCTGGGGGTCTTCAAAAGGAGGCTAGACAGCCACCTAGCTGGGGTCATTATACCCCAGCAGCTTTTCCTGCCCATGGCAGGGAGTTGGACTAGATGATCTGCTTAGATTCTTTCCGAACCTACCAACTATGAAACTATGAACCCCATCATTACTGCCGGAGCAGTGCCTGCCCCAGCTGCCCCAGCTGACCAGCTGCCTTGGCAGACCACCCCCACCTTCACCTCCACTTTCACCAGTGGCTGAACTGGATGGCTTTTACCATCACTGCTGCTGTTGTTTCTGCTGCTGCTCCCTCTCCGGAGAGGGGGGTTTCCTGCCGGCAC